>NW_018128085.1:875337-927178 GCF_001952655.1 Monopterus albus | reverse complement strand
TGTGTGTGTGTAGAAGTGAATCATTTACTGCTTGCAAACCAATGATGGTAAGATGATGTCATGGGGTAGGACTGGATAAGTCTGACTTCTTCCTACTCCATTCAAGCATGTACTAGGTATAAGCAAATTGATATTGGATTAGCATTTGTTGGATATGTGTAAAATTATGTGTGTTGACATATCAACTGTCTTTACATGCTTGAAAGAATAAATCAAATCAAATCAAACTTTGAATGTTTCTTTAAGTGCTGACATGAAAACCATCAAACACTATGATGAAACTGTCTCTTATGAGACCATCCCGGGACAAGAAGAGCCAAAGTTACCTCTGCTGCCGAGGATAGGTACATTAGAGTTACCAGCCTTAATAATCGCAATTAACAGCACCTTAGAGAAGATCCCACATCAATAGCTACATCCCAAAAGTCAAGTCACAGACACATCTCAACGTCAACTGTTAGGAAAAGAATGCATGAATCAGACCTTTCTGATTGACTACTGAGGGAAACCATTAAGGAAAAAAAAACAGTTGCTTGGTCCAAAAAAACACAAGGAGTGAACATTACCAGTAGACTAGTGGAAATGCTTTGCTGTTGTGAACCATCGAAGCACAGAAGGTAAATAGATCTGCATGTGTGGTTCCCACCATGAATTTTGGTGTGTAGGGTGCTTTGCTTGTGGCACTGCTGCAGATCTATTCAAACATCCTGTCACCCAAGCTAAACCCAGCTGGGATGAGTTAGACTTGAAAGAAAAGTGTTCAGCACATGTGAGAAATCTTTCAAAAGCATTAACTATTTCAAGTGGCTACTTATGAATCTTGTTGAGTGAATGCCAAACTGTTATCAAAGCAAAGGTCGCTGCATAACTCTTTGTGTGTTATCTCGTAGTTTTGCTGCAATGCAGAAAATAATAGCAACCAAGAAAAACACATGAAATGAAAAGGTGTTTAACTTTTGTAAAAATATGAGTGTGATTGTGTTTTCTAAAGTTATCCTGGATGAGACTGAAGATAACAACTGCAACAGCTGACAGTTACCAGGGTGACTCATTCTAAGATGGTATTCTAAGTGTCTTTAAGTTTATCATGTCCTGTTATAAAAATACATCAAGGTTCTCTTTTCTTTCAGCAACTAACATTATAACAAGAGCAAGCCATAATGCTGATTTCTAGCTAAAATATTCTGTTAATTCTTATCCAGTTAATTTGGTTCTTTGAAGGCATCTTGAGAATGGATTTGTTAATTCTGGATGAAGTTGTCTTGGGTTCACAAGTTAAATTTAAAGCAAAATCAGTAGAGAGCTGAAACAATGATCAGCATTTGTTTGGTTGGTTTCCCTATTTTCATCGCTCTTAGATTAGATATCATTGACTATGCTTAGACCATGATTAACCATGAATGTTGAGGTTCTTGCCAGATGACATGCAAGGGACTTTTATAGTAACTGCTATGAAAATGAATCTCTAAAATCCTTAAAAGTAGCTTGAACTGCATGAACAGTTATTTCGGCAGTTAATCTTTTATTAAGTTTAGTTATTTGGATTTAAAATTCCCCTTTTAATGTCAAATTAAATGCCAGGATATTCTGGCTCTTTAATCAGCCAGAGATGTTTAGTTGAGCTTGTGTTCTTTTATTAATAGTATCTCAAAATCTGAATTTCTAATGTGATAATCATGTGAATAGACCTGAATGATTTTTCAACAACTTGCAAGTTCTCATCTAAAACCATAATTATATCAAGATTTCATTTGATTACATCTTTTGGAAAACAAACCAAGCCAGGGCATTTGCTTTGACAGCAGCTCCAAGTGAACCAGCTTCAAACAACAACAACAACAAAATAGAAAGTCAGGTACAAAGAACTGGGCCCTACTATGCATAGCTGTCTTTTTCCCCTGAATTATCCAGACAGACTATATGGTTTAATCAACTCTCTCATTACCTGATCCAAGTTGATCAAAGCATCCTCCCTGGCACTCTTAGGGAAGGATGATGGGCAGAATACATATTTATTGCTTTTGCTTTGTTCTCTTTTAACATCTCAAAAAAACAAAACAAAAAAACAAAAACAAAACTTCTTACACAATCATAAAAAAAAAACTGCGATCCGACTTGAAGTCTGATGACAGCAGTCTTCCAGCAGGGGTATCTTGAGATAGACCACTTCTTACTCACGCTGTGTCTGTCTGGTTGTTGTAAGATGGCTTTATAATTCTTTCCAGATGGTGTTTTGAACATGTTCACAAGTGAAAATCAGATTCTATTCAGTCTTTACTTTTGTAAACAGAAACTTGTCTGAAAGTTGTGCAATTCTGAAAAGCAACCAGTAACTTCAGGATATGCCAAACTTTCCTCATTTGTCTTTACCTCATGCTGCCACATTAAGTGTGTGCATCAATTTTCATAATGCTGAGGAAGCATACGTCCAAACAGCAGCTGTCAAGACAGTCTCTTTATTTGCACATCATTCTTGCCCTACTCCCTCCTTTTTTTTTGATTTCTGAACAGTACATTCTGTCTGTTTCCACCTTCCCTCTAACTCACAGGGCTTTCATCTTGAGTTTTGTGGTACATGGCCAACTGGATGCCTGCTTTCAGTATAAGGATGATTATAAACTCTTCTGATAATGCTCTGGAATTATGGTGACTTATTTGCTGTACAAAAACAAGTTCAAAGTTAGTTTTGCAGTCTGACCATTTGCCTGATCTACACAGATTTCCTGGCTGGCACCCTCTCCACAACATATTTAACCAATTTAAAATGATATTGACAAAAACTTCAAATGAAACACATTATTATGTTCATTATCCAAGTTCTAATTCAGTAGGATCTTGTTCCTTAAATGTGACTTTCTAACTGCTGCATTGAGCAGTGATCATCTGTTTTTTTTTTTTTTGTTGTTGTTGTCTTGACAAAAGCAAAGAGATATCCTTGTTGCCCAGGTGATTAGTTGGATCTCATCATGACTGCCACCACAAAGCACAGTTATATGATTCATTACATTTTTTGGATGAGGTACTATACAGTCTGTACAAATGTATTACATGATGTCTCTGACACAGTTCTTATATTACAGTACAGGTGTACACTGATCAGCCATAACATCATGATGACTGACAGGTGATGTGAATAATACTGATCATCTCATTACAGTGGCACCTGTCAGTGTGTGGGGTACATTAGGCAGCAAGCGAACATTCAGTTCTCGAAGTTCGAAGTTCATGTTTTGGAAGCAGGAAAAACAGACAAGTGTAAGGATCTGAGTGACTTTGACCAGGGCCAGACTGTGATGGCTGACGACTGGGTCAGAGCATCTCCCAGACTGCAGGTCTTGTTGGGTGTTCCTGGTCAGTACCTACCAACAGTGTCTAAGGAAGGACATACAGTGGACTGGTGACAGAGTCATGGACGCCCAGGGATCACCAATGATGAGGTTGATCTACTGGAGAATAAACTTTTAAATTTCTTTCATCATTTTTAAAAGATTCCAGTTTGTTTGAATCATTCTTAAAATGGTTGAAAATGAGTAATACTGTACATTTGTCTTTATGAAGAGAAAGAGTCAGCAGCTATAGTGGTGATATCACATCTAGAGTGGGGAGGCTGGTGAATTGTTGTAAAATATCTCTAACTTGTCCTCACGACCACAGTTTTCAGTCTTTTTACATAAGTTCTTCACTGAATGGTCGACACATTTGTGCTCTTCCTAACAGTAGAACAGTGGAAGCAAATGGATTCACAGAAGATGCACAATGTGCTGCAGAGTGACACGGGTACCAACCAACTGCTGTGCTGGCTCCTTTGTACACAGTATTAGGCAGGTGGTCATAATGTTATGGCTGATCAAGGTATGTAGAACATGATTTGTAGGAGATGGATATCTATCCTTCCCTCCATTATCCATACCACTTATTCCTGAATATGGGTATGAGATGGATATACAGTACAAAACATTAGTAGAACAAACACACCACAGGATGTACTGTAGTATCAGCTTGTATCAAACCTTTATGGAATTGGATGTAATCATCTAACACAAAATATTTAAGGTATACATATTCTACAGAAAATTCGGTAACACTTTACAATAATGGTACAATTCCTAGGCTTAATTCATGATAAGTTAATGTATTTATTAATGGTAAGTCATCATGAATTAATCACGAATTCCTATATATCACTATGAATTCAATTTGGTATTAACTACTTAATTCACTCTAACTTCATCAGTAGTTAAGAAACCCTAATTCATGGTTACTTCATACATTAATTAATACACCACCCTTTGAGCGTGATTTTAGAAATGCTTGTTCCGGGGCCATGGCACCCTTGAGCGTGATTTTAGAAATGCTTGTTCCGGGGCCATGGCACCCTTGAGCCTGATTTTAGAAATGCTTGTTCCGGGGCCATGGTTTTGATCAGCTTCTTTTATGATGTTTGTACATCACATGTTATGCCAGATTGTGTATTGTCACTTTGATCTCCAGACTCTAACCAATCTGTGACTCAGTACTGGAAGCACTGAACAAAAACTTTAGTGGTTTTGAGACTTGATTTTACACATTTTTTTAAAAGTGATGGACTTTGTAATTGACCATTGGTTGCAGTGAGGCAGAGCTTCTTCATATATTGTAAGATGTTGCAAAAACAGTGATCTCTGTATAACTGACAAGTTTTTGAAGTTTTGAGTGCTTTGTCAAATATTTTCAAAACTTACATATAAAATCCACAAATATCAAAAGCACTTTTTATCTGTTGACTGAGACATGACAATAACCATGTCATGTAATATTTAGAAAAAATTTATGAGATGAACGTTTTAAGATTCTGATGCCTCCTAGAGGTACAATGTCCATTGACTGTCACAGTAAATCTTAGATTCTGAGCATGTACACAAAATTTGGTTACAATAACTGAGTTTATGTAAAAATTCCGTCAGCAACACACTTAAAAAAAAAAAAAAGTTACTCCAAAAATGAAATAAGGCAGATGTGCAGCTGCATCCAGATTATTATTATTATTTTGGTTTAAAAAAACATAAATTATATGATCGAATATAAAACGTACTTCAGTCATAAAAGAAGCTGATCAAAACCATGGCCCCGGTACAGGCAATTCTAAAATCAGGCTAAAAGGATGCCATGGCCCCGGAACAAGCATTTCTAAAATCAGGCTAAAAGGATGCCATGGCCCCGGAACAAGCATTTCTAAAATCACGCTCAAAGGGTGGTGTATTAATTAATGTATGAAGTAACCATGAATTAGGGTTTCTTAACTACTGATGAAGTTAGAGTGAATTAAGTAGTTAATACCAAATTGAATTCATAGTGATATATAGGAATTCGTGATTAATTCATGATGACTTACCATTAATAAATACATTAACTTATCATGAATTAAGCCTAGGAATTGTACCATTATTGTAAAGTGTTACCGAAAATTCACATATTCCTTAGAAAAAAAAATTGGTTCTTAATGACCTTTGCTTTGGCCTGTACCTTCTCTTATTTTAGTGATTCTACTGTCTTTTCTTTGCTTATCTCATCATCTTTTTCATAACTTTAGAGGTGATCTTTTCCCCCTCTCTTCCTTGTCTGTGTTCTGCCATTCTCTGTTTCTCTTCTTGCCACACCAAGAAGCTGTCATTAGCACAACAGTGATGTGAAACAATCATGTAGTAAATTCTTGTGTGTGATCAATACTATGCCAAGAGAATTACTGTAAAAGGTCAGCTGGTCATTTGTACACAGATTTCCCAGTGGTAATTAACCAATGCTGCTGATCATAGAGGGTAAGTGGTTTTCAAGAGTATTTGTCGAAACGCTTTTATATTTTTACACAGTTTTCCCAAAACAGCAATTGCATTAAGTGTGAGTGCACACACATGCTCGCCACAGTTAAGTTGCAATTTGGGATTTAAACTTGTGTAGTCTCATACAAAGTGAATCTCTTAAACCTTATTACCTAGACTTTATATGACCTTATTACTATGACTTTATATACCATGGTTTAAACAGCACCTCTGGTGTTCCATCTGCCAAAGAAGGGCTATTCAATGTGTCAAACTGAAGTGGTCTCTTTATACCAACCACACTTTAAGGGATACGGCCGGTCATTTTCTATATTAATAGTATTTTCCTCAATCTCCATACAGAGACTAACACACTCACAGTTAATGGCCATCAGTGTGTCAGTACCAGATTAGCTTAATCCTCTGTGCCATAGACCTCCACTGTTGGTGAGAAATGATTAAAAACACATCAGGGAAACATACCGCTGCATTTCTCCCAAAATGGCACCCCTGTCCCAACATTCAACACGGTGTGATGTACAAGACATACTATCCCTTGTAAGACTGAGTGCTGGGTTAAGTGACTAGTTGTACTGTGTTTTCAGGCAGTGCCAGCTCACCCTCATTCACAGCTGCATGACATAGAGAGGCAAAAACTTAGTGAGGAACAGGAAAGTGTTGTTTTGATAAGGCAGGGAATGAAAGAGAAAGTCAGTAAGTACAAGGATATTGTGCTGAAATATATTCAGACCTTCATCTTTTTTGTGCTGCAGTGTCACAGTTACTCAAATATATGTATCTGCATATCTGGGCTCCTACAGGTAAAGAGAAACAAGCTCAGGCCAGTGGAGACAACAAAGGAAAGAGAAAGAGATAAGAGAAGTCAGGATTGATGAAAGGAATTATTTTGTCCTTTACGACAACATAAGATTATGAATCTTTTTAGGAGTTTACTTCAAAAGCTGCAATCCAAAAGTTTCCACTGTGCTTCTGAACCCACTGATAATTACGATCCATCCATTCACTCAAATTTGACTTCTTTTGTTCCCTCTCCACAGTTACTGTTTTGCATATCCTATACTTGCTCCTCAGGTCTTTTAAACTCTCACCATTTGAAGCATGTCCTTTCTCTTTGTGTTTGCACTGAGGTGAGACAGTTGCAAAAGTGTATGCGCCTGTGTGTGTCTTTTTCATGGCACAAGTGGAGCCAACAGCAGGCACTGGCAACAACAACTAAAAAGAAAACATTTGGCAGGGCTTGAGAAAACACACAAACTTTCACCCTGCTCTTCAGGAACACACATACTCACTGATGCCTTGTTTCTAAAATGCACACTTGTATGAACAAACACACCTACTTGCAAGTACATACTTTTAAAATGCACATACGCTGCCAGAGTCATGTACACACACATGTTCAGGTTGGCAGAAGCTGTCATGAGGATCTGATTTCTGATTCTTATATAATAATTTACATTGATCCATTTTTTTTTTGCTTTACTACTGAGAATATCTTAATTGTGTTTGTATTTCGTTATTGAAACATGTCCTCATTTTCACACACCTAACTTATTCTTTGGTGTTCCTATTTATATGCTCTGTTAAACTGAAACGCAGGAGCATGATTTAAAATTTGTTCATATATTGTTGGGACAGTATTAGATTTGTCTTACCTGTGCATTTTCTATGATGTATGGGTCCAATCTCCTCTCACACACTCCCACACAGCAACTTGAGACCCCTATTTATTCCCTTTGTCTCTCTCTCTCTCTCTGTGTTATTTTATTGTAGTAAAACAATGAGAGATGACTTGATTACAATACCAGTCAACTATGATTCATAGAGAAAATTAACAATGAGTGAGCTCTAAAGGTGGCTAGACAACAGCACAGTGTTTTGCCTGAGACTAATTATTATGCTGGTTGTTGAAATGACACAGTGGCTAAGAGGTATTAAATTGCTGTCTGTCAGCCGAAATGTGAGGATGTCTTCACTTGGTCGAGTGGGTCCTTAAGGATGCAACACTATGAATGAACATTTTGTACAGTTATGCAGCTCAAGATGGCAACTAGCTGGTTTTTTTGCTCCACTGTAAATCGGTTATTGCTGGCAATGTAGCATACACTGAAGAAAAGTGACCTTTTATTAGTGAGGAATTTATTTTATACAGTCTGCAGCTTCATTCTGAAATACCATCTGGTAGAGCTGAGGCCTGTTTACCATATAATAGTGTAAATGGATTTTAACCTCTTTTTTTTCTGTCTTTAGTTCCTGAGGAAGCTGGTTAGTTGATTGGCCATTGTAAAGCGATTCTAATACTTATGTATGGGCAACTCAGAGAATGTAATATTTTCAAAACATCCTTTGAAGCACAAAGTGCTCGAGGGGGCTTTAGTAAGAGTCTGTTGATTAAACATGTATTGTGCTGTACGTCGGAATACTTTGTGTCTTTGTGGTATGAATGGAAGCCAATTACAGCTACTTTTAAAAGTCTAAGATAAATTATTATAGAGGTGATGTGCATTTGTTTTCTTTAAAACAAACCTTTAAGATTGCTTACTACACAGATGTATCATGTACACACAAATCTACAATTTCTCACTTGTGTGATAATGGTTATTGCTTGACAGTTACTCAGCATTGGGGAGATAAACTGTCATAACAGGCCTTGATTTCCCCAGAGACATGTCAGTGGTTTGAGGTTTCTTTGCGCTAGTCACTTAATTTGTCAATTGACAAGCTCCTTATAACTATGCATGTCTTTACTTTTTCATCTCTTTTGCATTTCACTTTATGGCTTTAAGGCAGCCAGCATGCATTGGCCATGGTAGTTTTTGAATCAAACAGGTGCAAATTATTATTGCTCCTGCTACAAAACTTCAATCTATATATAGATTTCTGTTTCTTCTTAGTAATTTCCCAATAGACCTCAGTGGTTGAATCAGGTTTTTAGTTTGCTGCTAATTTCTGTCACTCTTTATATGTCTGTCTGTGTTTGTGTTTGCTAATGAATAAGCATGACTTTATAGATGCTGAAATGGAATCCACTGTGTATGTGCAGACATGTTATTCCATCTCGATGAGGATGTATGACAGCGTGCCCTCCAGGGAGCCTATGTGTTGATGCTATCTAAAGCTTGTTAAGCTCTGATGTCTGTCTAATCATAGTACTGGCACTGTCACACAGCCTGTTACATGCACAAACACACACGCTGGAAGAAATATAATGTATACTCATTGCACACATGGGCACCCTTGAGTATTCACACCCAGCTGCCCACACATACTGTAGTGTACTGTATATGCCTCATGTGGAAGCTGCTATTATGCCACATTACAGGTAATGAACCAGTCTATGTCTCCAGTCAGTTTGAAAATGAGGGAGAGAGAGATGGAGAGAGGGGGCTCCGCTGCAGCATTATTGGTGGTCTGCTGAGGCTGTCTAATTTTGTTCCCTTCTTTTGTCCTATGCAGCCTGTTCCTTCACTGAAGCATGCTGTTTGTGATACTTTGATACTAACTGTAATGTCTGGATGAGGTAAGCATGCACTCACACAAAAATGAATTACTGTATGTTTCCAGAAAATGAGCCACACATTCCCCCTGCACATCCTATCTATAATACATTACAGACAAATATTAAAAGTTCAATTAGTTCAAAAGCTGAAATTGAATTGGCACTGACTTTTCCTATACCTAATGAAATGATAAGACTGCAAAAGTAGACTGTGCCATTAATTATAGATCATTACCTGACTAGACTGTGAAGTCTGGTATAGTGTTGAATGCTGAACTCACACACACATCATCATCACGCTATCTGAGGAGCTCTGGGAGCCCTGAACACTGCCAGCGCTTGTTAGGTATAGATAATTAATCATGTAAATTAACTCCTCCTCTCTGGCCTCAGGGACAGATGTTTGCATTTAAGGTGATGTTCAGCATCACATTCCTTGTGATTAGCATATACTGTATGTTGGCACATTAAAATACACTGTTCCCTAGATTAGTAAAGCATAGACTGGTTTAACTCTGCAGCAGTTAACTTGGGGTGAAATTATGACTAGTGAGAGTATGAACATAATGAAATGTACAGGAGCAATGAAAAATGCGCTCAAGGTACTATACTAAGCAATGAGACTACAGACCATGAATGATTTATATTATAAACAGTTGATAGCATTTTAAAAACAAGTTCTCTAATTGTATGGAAGCCAGTGCAGACATGCCAGAAATGAAATAATGTCCCCGCTTTCTTTGTTTGGACTCAAGAATCAGCTTTCTCAACAGTTCATCTATTTCATATATTTTCTTTTGCATGAAATGTGATTTTGCTACACCATCAGAGAGCAACAGCTGACTATACTATACAGTATGCCATTTTCATTCAGTGTCTCTATTAAAACCTAGTTCTGAATCTCCAACTGTCACTGAATCCATATGTTTTTATCTTGTTTTAGTCTTGGGGAGCTAAGCTGAGCACCACCGACTTTCAAGCTTTTTTCATTTTTAACAAAACACATTAGCTCCTCCTACTCTTTACCTTCTGATGCATGAATTATGAAAGCCTGAGTCAAAAAAAATTTCTTTAGTGTTTCTATTTTTATTAGGGCATGAAAAAAAACTAATATTCACTTTTTTTCAAAAATGTGATTTTTTCCAGAGAGTTACACACGTCTACTCGAGTGGACTAGATGCGCCTGAGCACCCAACATAAAACAGTATGAACTTAATGTAAAAATGAATTAAATTGTGTTTTATGGCAAATCCATAAACAATTATTTCTTTTTATGCTTTGAAAAACATTTTCACACATTTTAACATTTCATTGGCCTATTGTTTAGGCCTGAACAGGAAAATAAACAACACTCACAAATGTGAAGCTTATACCTAAAGCTAAGTCTAGGTTTCAAAATATCTCCAATAAGAAGAACATTATTCTGAGTCTTCATACCTCTTTATGGATGTAGAACTGGTATTACCATGTCATTATACTAGCATTAATATGTTTTCTCTGAACACTGCTGTAATATGCTCTGCATATTACAGCATGAAAGTTGACAAAGCATCCAGGGCACAGTGGCACACAACATTGCATGCAGATGTATTTGGTCTTTCGAGTGCATGCAGCATCGTGGCATCGGTTTGCATTTTTCACCTCAGTGAGTTGGGGCCAGTGATTTCCTGTACAAACCTGACCTCATGGGGTACTTTAGTGACTGCTAAGTGCTTCACTGGAGGTGGGGTTGCACTGGGTCTTCCTCTTCTGCTTTGCTGGAGGGAGCCAGCATTTATCAGTGCACGAGCTACAGAAGCTTTGAAGAAGAGGAGATTCATCTTTTCCAATCCAGACATCAGGTAGAGGCGCCAGGCATTTACCATGGTCACATCCAAAAAATGAAAAAACACTCCGATGTACCACCGCTTGTTCCTACATCTGTGGGGATACATTGCCACACATTGGTCAATGAGATCAACCCCACCCATGTGTTGATTGTAAAGCATCAGGGGACTGGCCAGCACAGGACGAGGCCATGTGGATGACTGAACTGTCGAGCCACAGTGTGACAGTGATGTTTGCATTATCACTGACAACAGAGCAAACTCCTCTGCCCTCTTCTTTCAGTTGCGACTGAACTGTCGAGCCAACGTGTGACACTGATGTTTGCATTATCACTGACAACACAGCAAGCTCCTCTGCCCTCTTCTTTCAGTTGTCGTTCGCTCTTGAGTTTCTGATTTGCTCCCTTCAGCCTATTTGCTCTGCATGTTCCTGTGCCATAGATGCCACAGTCTTTCAAGGCCTCAATGAGTGAAATGTTGCAAAAGTAGTTGTCAAAAAAGACCTTGTGGTTTTTGTGCTTTATGTCATCACAAAAGCGCATCACTACATCTCCAGCCATTCCCAACCAAATGACGCGATCACGTCTTGCAGAGCCCTGGTACACGTCGAATCTGTACATATAGCCTGAGGTCCCTGCCCTCACCCATGCTTTCACTCCCCAGGGTTTGGGCTTTTTTGGCATGTATTGTTTGATGGACAGAAGGCCTGTGAAGGGAATGATTTGCTCATCAATGGACTGAAATTCTTCAGGGTCTGCTGCAGCCTTGAATGTTTCCTGAAGTGCAGGTGTTTGCTGGCTGTCAAGTATAGTTATCCACAAAGTGCAGGTAACCCAGAATTTGATCATATCTGTTCACAGACATGGCGTTTGCAATTAATCTGAGATGAAGGCCATCCTCACTAGACCAGTACATTCGTGCCCTAGGGTACCGAATGTACCCCATGACCATGTTGATCCCTAAAAAAATCTGCATTTCTTCTCTTGTCACAGCCAGATTTTCTCTCCCTTTCTGGAGAGCATACAAGTTGGTGTTGTGCACTATATCATCAATGAGATCTGCGGGAAACAGATGCCTAAAGAAATCTACTGGATCTCTTCCCTCAACATTTAATTTCCAGTCTCCTAGAAGAGGAGGCAAGTCTCCATTAAAGTCATTGTCTTGGAATTTCCAGACATTTTTGCAGGCTTGAGTGCCAGGTACCATGTGCACATCTTTCACAGCTCCCTCATCAAGCTGACCTCCCTCTGCATCCTGGCCCTCATCATCCTGCCTATCTGCATGCTGACTGTTTGAATCCTGAGTGACTGCATTTCCTTCATCATCCTCAGCTCCTATGTCTCTATTGTTCTCTGGCAGCCACTCTTCATCACTGTCACTACAATCATCATCACTGGAGTCGGAGGGAATTTCCTGGACTATTCTATAGGCTTCCTTATTCTTTGCTGCACTTGCAGTCTACAAAATATGACAAAATGATAAGTGTTACTCACACAAAATACAACTGCACAAGACTATCCATTTTTAAATGAATACCCTATAAAATACAGCAAAAATATACTGATTTACAACCAAAACAGTCACAAGATAAGGTGAAGCTATTACATGACTTGAGTCAGAAATATACTTGATGATGCATGATGTCCACTTTATTGGACACATGGTTAATTGCAATTTACTACTTATTGGAAACAAAAAATTCAAAAATAAAATAATGATATTATTACTTAGATGTTACTGTATATCATCATATTTTTTTACCTCTAGGGTTCTTCTGGAATAGAAGGTCTGACAGGATATTCCAGCAGTAGTCAACAAGTGTGGCTTACTGTCAGCCATCTTGGATTCAGAGGAAATTCACTTGCAGTTACAATGACTGACCACTGAATAAACCCCAATGGAGTGGTGCAGTAGAGAGCACTCTAGTGGCTGATATGCAGTTCCACCATTGAAACCAGTGCATTTAGGAGAAAATTACTTTTGAATAGCTGTCCACTGCAGTGACCACTATGCGCCAGAGGGTTAAAGCCGTTTTGACATTTTCAGGTTATAAAGTTACCACTTGGATTGAGAATATGTGGCCAGTCTGTAATGCTAGTTTAGACAATTGTCCCAAGATTTTCTGAGATGTGAGTTCTTGTTATCTGACCAGGCTAGCTCTATCGACAGGCAGCTACATCTCATTCAGTGCACAGTAGTCTGTTGGTGAGGATACCAGTGTTCCAGCTGCACATTATAGCTGCTTTTTTTCTGAACCTAACGAGCGGTAAACGTCGTCCTTCTTACCGTCACCCAGTATAACCTAACGGGTTGACATCCTACTTTGCTTTTCCACTGTATTTTTCTGTATTGGTCTCTGCTTACACTTCAAAGTGCAACAGTCAGCCAGTAACAGAGACTGTATGAGCAGTTTTTCAAACAGCTGTTGAACAAGCAGAACACAAACTTGAAGAAATGTGACGTCTTCACCACTTTTCCTGCAGTCCACATTTCACCCCTAAACCAATGAGTGTCATGCCTGTCATTTTTTCTTGAATAACTTTCAAACTAATAATAATAATATTAGCATCATTGCCAGCAGTAGGGTTTCATGGTCAAGTAAAATTATGAGGTTGACCCTTCTAATGTTGCTTTACTATCATGGGAATACTGCTTTTATGGCATGTTGAAACAGAGTCGCCCCTTGGCAGAAGTGTGAACTCTCAGTGCTGTCTAGTTCTCCTGGTAGCGCCTCCATGCTCTGGACACTACGCTGACAGACACAGGAAACCTTCTTGCCACAGCTCACATTGATGTGCCATCCTGGATGAGCTGCACTACCTGAGCCACTTGTGTGGGTTGTAGACTCCGTCTCATGCTACCACTAGACTGAAAGCACCGCCAGCATTCAAAAGTGACCAAACCATCAGCCAGAAAGCATAGGAACTGAGAAGTGGTCTGTGGTCACCACCTGCAGAACCACTCCTTTATTGGGGATGTCTTGCTACCTGCCTATGCTTTCCACCTGTTGTCTATTCCATTTGCACAACAGCATGTGGAATTGATTGTCAGTCAGTGTTGCTACCTAAGTGGACAGTTTGATTTCACAGAAGTGTGATTGACTTGGAGTTACACTGTGTTGTTTAAGTGTTCCCTTTATTTTTTTGAGCAGTGTAATATTATTACTTAGATGTTACTATATCTGATCTTCTTTTTTTTTTACCTCTAGGGTTCTTTTGGAATAGAAGGTCTGACAGGATATTCCAGCAGTAGTCAACAAGTGTGGCTTACTGTCAGCCATCTTGGATTCAGAGGAAATTCACTTGCAGTTACAATGACTGACCACTGAATAAACCCCAATGGAGTGGTGCAGTAGAGAGCACTCTAGTGGCTGATATGCAGTTCCACCATTGAAACCAGTGCATTTAGGACAAAATGACTTTTGAATAGCTGTCCACTGCAGTGACCACTATGCGCCGGAGGGTTTTTTAAATCACTTATATTTGATTTTTCTTACAGAGTACAAAATGTCCAAAGTTGAAAGAGTAGTTTTTTAATTGCAATGGAACACAAAAAGCTTAATGGGAGACCTTTAAAAACCACTTCCAGGAAAAAAAAAGCAGAGGAACTAAATACCTTAGAGTTAGTGATTGGATGTCCTTGGTAAAAGTAACAATAATTGCAAACCATTATACTTGGAAAGCCTATTTATAAAGTCTAATTTTTATACACTTTTACATTTTCAGCTTCTTTCTGGGAACCTCTTTTCAGCATTCACTTCACATTTCTTCGCTTTTAAATGTAAACTCCCAGAAGTGTTTAGTGTTCAGTATGAATAATACGCTAACTTTTAGTGAAAGGCTGCTGTGCTTCACGGATATTTTCATTAGTTTCATAGCAACAGCTGGAGGAATCTGCCTGAGCATTTGTTTGGTGCTGCTGGCTTGAAAAGAAGTACCCACTAAGTACACAGGTTATCTCCCACATCCATTACAAAACATCAGGGAAGAATGCACAGAGGAAGGAAGATAACAGACAGAGGGAGGATGAGATAGAGAGTGGAGGATGCAAGTGAGCAAACAGCAAGTAAAGAACCAAGGAAGGAAAGAAAGGATGATATAAAGGACATGTCTCCACGCTTGCATCAGCATCCATGAGGGTGCTTTCCTTGCTCTCTTTACAGCGCCAGATGGCCTTGGTCTTTAATCATGGTGTGTGTGTTGTGTGTGTGTGGTGGGGGGATGCAAGTGTGTGCCCAAAGCTTCTTAGTATCTGTATGTTTGTGTGTGTGCAGGGAGTGTGTTTCTGTGTCAAGATGTGGTTTCATGCTGATTTCATTTAAGACATAACAAAAACCCTTTTCACCAGTGGCATCACCATTGGTGCTGTTAACACAGGGAGCGGACAGAGTGGCAATAACAAAAAGAGAGAGAACCTGAGACGTGACCTTTTTATATTTGGTTGCTTGTGTGTCTGCTTTTGACCACTAATCAGTAAAACCTGTGATTTGGCAGGCAGTAAACTAGCAGCTGGATTGACAGTGTTAACAACTGCATTATATTGTGTAGATTCTCATATCCAATAAGCAGTTTAATGTGTGTTTGATTTTGTCTGGACTGTTATGGCCACCATGACAGTGAGACTGATGATTGTCATTGGTGGGACACCAAATGCATATTAAAGTTGTGGAAGAATAAGCTAATCAAATAGTTCTATATCCGATGAATGCTAAAGTGCCCTATAAAACAAACGAATGTTGCACAAATGATCCACCGACAGCCAACAAATACACAGAAGCACACATTTAAACACATATAACACTAACTGCTGATGTACAGTAATGTAAGTGAACTTGTTAACAAATAAGAGGTTTTTCTATTATAGGAACCTACTGGAATGTTTTGAGCCAAGTAATGCTCGTCAATGGTTCTGCATTTGATTCTACTGCCGTGCACTCCCATTGGAGGTGAGCTAAATTTTGCCAGCTCTCAGGCGATAGTACTAAAATCAAATTCCATGTGGGGGGAGGGGGTGCACACAGAGCAGTCGCCCATGATTAGTTAGGTATCTGCTTTTCACACTTCAATCATGCTTGTTCAAGAGCTGTTTGATAAACTGCTCATACAATCTCCATTACTGGCTGATGCACTGTGAAGTTATCCTTCGCCGTGTCTGTTCTCCCTCTGCTCAGCTGACTGTGTGTGAGAGGGTTGCAGCTCCTCTCACAGAGACCGACACTGAGAAAATACTGTGGAAAACAAAGCAGGACTGCCTGCTAGGTTAGGTTCCAGTAGAAGGAATGCAGTAATAAAGAGCCGAAGTGAAACTGGAACTTGTGAAACCTGGTTTTGATCCAGAAAAAAAGAAAACCTCTTTCAAAATCCCACTGAGATTTATAATCTGGCTAATTATTAAAAATCGAGCCTTGGAATACAGCCATTTCCAATAATATGTTGTGAGTTTCACAACATTTGCTCAAACTAAAATGATTTATAACTTTAAAACAACATTTTATTGACATTAACATAATATTTCTGTTTTTACAGGGCTTTAATGAACATCATTTTCCAGAAGCCTGAGCTCATCATGGCTGAAACGTCACCAGCTTGTGCCAGTCAACTGGTGGGAGAATTGAACTGAGGTCCCAAGTTGAGAGATGGCTGTAACCACACATCTTCTTAGGTTTTTTACAACTTAAAAAGTTGAGAGAGGTGAGATTAATATCAAATACACACAGTTAACGCTGTGCTACTTGGACTGCCGCAGTCCAGAAGAGTCTAGTAAATAACAACAATGCATAATATGTGTAACGTCCATACTGCCGTGCTGCAAAGCGATCATGGGATCATGGGATCAGTGTAGTTTTTCTGATTCATAAAAAAAAAAATCGTTAATTAAGCTTGTTAAAACCACAAAGGTTTCAACTTTCAGTAGTAATTGCTGTAGTGGTTGGTGGCTTGTTTTAGGGAAAAATACCCTGAGGAAGATATTTAGTTTTTTTACAATGGCCAATGAAAAAAATGCTCAACGAGAGCTTGGTAGAACAGAGTTTTACCAGATGTGATGACATTACTTCAACTCTCTATACATGGGGTAAACTTGGGTGGCCTAGTATGTACTGTGACATTTTCAGGGGTAGACAATATAAGATACCAACAAAGGATAAATTAGGATTCAACCAGATGTCAGCCTGGGTAAGGTAACCAAATGGTGTTTTTTAAATTGTAAATGAAGTCATATTTTTAAGCATTGTTTCTTAGTCCATTATACTGTGTAACTTAGTAAAAAAGCTGATTGTACATCCTTCCTCAAAACATTTGCAGAGCCAATATTTGAATAAATAGTTCTTTTCTACCTTAGCACTCAAAGTGCTTTACAGTTCTTGCCCATTCACACATTCACTTACACATACTGATGAACACCTATACAAGGCCACCGGCAGCAACTTGGGGTTCAGCGTCTTGCCCAAGGACTCTTTGACTGGAGAAGCCAGGGACTGAACCGCCAACCCTGTGATTAGGGGCCAACCCACTGAGTGGCTGTTCATGAGGTACAAACAAAATGGGGACTCACTCATGAAAACATTGCTCCATAGCTCTACAAGTGGTTGAAACACTGACAGGGTACGTTTAATGGTCAGTAATAAATTTGTGAACACCAGCCATTGTATACAGACATCAAGTAAATAACAGTCCTACAGCAATATAGTGCATTTGGCATACACAAACACATAGTTCATCCCACGCAAAGAGCCTACTGCTGGTTAACTGGCATCTCTCGTATGTTATGTGACATTTTATACGAAACAGACACAGGAATTGCACACACACGCACTACAGATGTCTGCTGTGTAATGATGCTACCCGCTCCTCAGTACATACACACACATACAGTACATGCACCTGGCAGACTAGTGGATGCCAGCATGTTTTAACCCTGGGGCTCTGCTGGCTACTAGACAGAACAGAAGGAAAGGAAGAGAGTGAGAGATGGAGTAAAGCAAGATAAGGGGAGAGAAAAGCCAAAACAGGTGGAGTGAGGAAAGGAGCAAGAGGGCAAGAAACATATGGCAAACTGAAAGGGATGAAGGTGCAAAACAAGGAAAAAATAAATAACAGAGATTGGAAGCGTGACAGAGTTGAGCCAGAGAGATGACGGCAGAGAGGAAAAGATGTGATGTAGAGCATGCTGCTGACCTTAAGTTGTGCTGCATTTGTAGTCAGGTACAGAAAGCAGGAGACAGTGGCTGGGAAAGACAAATGAGGAGAGCGAGGGCTGATGGAGCCCAAAGAGATAGAGAGAGGTTTGTGATGGATTGTATGGTGCTGACCCTGGGTTAGGCTGAGCTGGTCCAGTCTAGCACATTTTGACCACAGAAAGACGAATGTCTGGGCCGAATGCCAACTACATACGTACATCTGATTGGAGTATACATATTTGTGTGTGTGTGTGTGTGTCTTACTTGAGAGAAATTCTCTTTGACACATCAGTGTTTTTCTTGCTGGAGGAATCATTATGCAACTTTCACAAATACCTTTAATTGAACATTGCGTGAAACTGGAAACATGAATGTTTGAAAACCACCGATCTTCAATGTTGACTTTATGCTGCACTACCAATAACGTCATCTGTGACATCATGTATTGAAAAATTGCAGTTGTTGAATTCAATAGTTTTACATTACTAAGGATGATTAATTATTAATTATGTGCAATGTCAAAGGTGTCCCTTGTAGAGATAAAACCACGGTGAACTCTCATTCAGTTCTCAGTTTTCCCTCAACTCTATGGAGCATTTTAATATCTTTCAGCTAATTGGTTTGGTTTAACACCCCTCAACTTTATTGTTTTGGTTCAGTGTCACTGTACTTATAACCTCATTGCTTGGCCACAGCAGACACCTGATAAAACAATATAGTGACTCTATCTGCCCAGCATCACATGGCTAATAGACACACCAAGCAACTAGCTGATGAACACACAGGATCATTTAGTATCTAAAGAGCCAGATATACAGTATTCCTCAAGAAATAGTGCTGACCTAAAACAGGGCTAAAGGAGAGTGACTATTGGACTTCAATTTGCCAGCTGGCCAATAGCACAACATAAGAAAAAATGCTAATGTTGCTCAGTGTCTTCTGGATGTGCAACTGCTTGCATGTAAAATACCCTGTAACCTACATATACACCAGTCAATATAGTTGAAGACAAGCTTAGGTTATAAAAAGAGTTTAAAAAATGCATTATTTTTTAAGGTTGTGTTACGCTATGTGCACATTAAGTCGGGCAAAACACAACTCCCTGCATTGTTTTCATGCAAGAGGCTGCGTTGGTCAGGGGGGTGGGGCATTGCAGAGGGAGTTTTTAGGCATGTACAATACGGCCACATTGTGACAATTTGAAGTGAGTGGCTTTGTTCATGTTTCCAGCACACTAGTTTCTGGTGTGTTTCGGTTAGCTGTGCTGCACCAGTTTCTACCATGAGTGTGTTGGCATTGATAGATTAAAAACACTATACCCAAACTAACAAAAACACATGGCGTGTCATTGTGGTGCATTAACTGTGGTCCAGATTTGAGAGTGAATAGCAGCGAATGCTCATGCTAACAATATAAACAAAGACTGCGCCCAGTATGTGATTGGCCTTTTCCTGATAGTGTCACCATCTGGTGTATCAAAAGCTGAACCAGATCCAACTTTTTTGCTCTCGTTTTACCAGAGGCCCCTGCTGTGGTGGTGTGGGCTGTGGTGAACGCAATCCCCCATAGAAATGAACAGAGTGGGCTGCGTTTTTTCACACCTTTGAAACTCAGTCTGAGCACAGGCCTATCAATTATCATTAATTAAACCAATCCCCTTGGATTCTATGCCACCATGTAATTTTGTTCATAAGGCAACCTTTCTGCAAATTTGACCAATCATAATTGTTTTTGCCGAGCTTCACCCATCATAGTATTCCCCTGCATAAAACACTGATTCACAGTCACCAAACCTTCCTTGTTTCAGGTTGTGAAAATGCAGAAGTGTGACATACATTGACCAGCAAAAATTACTACAGACTGCTCAAAGCAGGAAAAGTCATTAAAAGTACCATCATATTGTTTTAATGGCAGGTGATTGATTAATAAATACTTAGCTCTAGAGAACAAAGCATGAATGACCAGAGTGAGGGACATTAGGAGTGCAGAGCAATGGATGGAGAATTACTCCAAATGACAAAATCAGATAGAAAGAAAAAACGACATAGAAAGGTTCAAAAAATGTTTTCCTCCTGCTTCCTTACAGTACTTTGTTCATCTCTGCCCTTCTTTTGTGTCTAAGAATCCCTTTTTGATGACAAACGAGTGGTCAACTGACACTAAGAGGGCTGTACCCATCTGCTGTCTGTCCCCTTTATCTATCTCTTGCCCTATCTCTCTGTTCACCTCCCATAACTCTCTCAGCCCAATCAGTTTCACTTCTATCTAGCCCGTAGCGCTATTCTGCCCAGCTGAAATCTCATCATCATTATCTCTTTCTCTCCCTCCCTCCAGCCCTCTATTTCATTCTGCCCTCCATCTGTCCATCTCCAGTTTTCTATTCTTTCCCAATTTCCTCTTTTCTCTGCTCTTTTTCTTTTTGTCTTGTGCCAGATCCTCTTCCAGGGTACCAGCTGCAACCCCTGCAGCCCTACCTCCTCTCCTCTGTGCCAAACTTTGAGTCTTTCTAATGAGAGATGCAAAAAGAGAGAGACAGGAGGGGGGTGACTGAAAAAGGAGAGGAGACAAATGAATCAAAGATCACATTTTCATTTGGCAACACCAAATCCGTGAATATCTCCGTGTACAGTATGAAAGTGTGAATCTTTTAATGATAATTTGTTTGAGCTGCCGGTCATTTTTCAACACGCAATGGATGGTGGGATTTAGAACATAATGGATGCAAGAGAAAGAAATAGAGATGACAAAAACATGCTCATTGATTTGCTATTAAGTTAAGATATTACTGTATGTTGGTAAGTTGATCAGGAAAGAAAAAATGTCAGCGGTTTAAGTTCTTTTCACAGAAATCCTCTCTCAAAATATATTATGTAGTCTTTGTAATTTAATTTTATAACATCTCTTATATACTGCAGGCGTCAGCAAACCGTGCCCATAATGTGATTACTTATTGCACTTTAATACTTACACCCAAAAATATAGTGTTTGTGAGGCAGTCCTGGAGGGAGGCTGTGCTTACAGGCAAGGGAAATGCAGAACTCTACTGATATCTTACTTTCCCCACTGCTGTTGACATTAAAATTAAAATATTTGATTCAATTTCAAACAATACTTTACTACTACAAAAACTGTGGAGTTGCGGCACATTGTTTCAGCAGCAACACTGATAATTCAAAGCTAGGATTTTCACTGTAGGTGTGCTTTAATTTACTGACCGTTAAGAGAACTGTTTTATCTGCAGTATGGCAGGGATGTGTAAGTAAATTTCAACTTTGAAGTTCATTGACAAAGGTATTATGTCTTAGTTCCTTTCATTGTATTCCCACAGAGGATTTTGTATTTGCCTTAAACAATATGAGATGAGTTTTCAATAAGAAGTAAAGCTGCTTTGAACTTTAATGCAGCATCACTAACTTATGTAACCAGACACATTCTTGCAAAAGCATTAGACTATGTTTTCACCCTATTACTGTATGTAACTAACTGTTCAGGAGCCCAAGGCCACAGACCAAAACATTGTTGGTCTTGAAAACACTAACATGATGAACAATAGACAAGCTACTGCAGTAAAACCAGGTCATTGTAACATGGTAAACAAAGTTTCCTGGTGACATAAAATGATGTAAGAAACTGCTTTCAGAAGAGAATCCTGTTTAACTGAACTTGGTTTGACAGGCCAAACAAACAAACCCAAGCTAGGCTAAGATCAGATTGTATCTCTAACAAAGGACTGAAAGGGTCTGAAACTAGTGTCAATTAATCTTGACCTTGAGCTGTCATAGTCATGGATAGATTTAAAATTGAAATAATGCTAGGGATGGAATTAGGCTGTTAAGGAAGAGAAGAGAGAGCCACACAACAATGGAGGGAAAGAAAGACAGAAAATAGATTTATGCTGAGCTATATGGGAGTGGAAGGAGAGGATGGTGGCCAGCTATGTGCTAATCAGGAGTAAAGGCTGGGGTGCCTGCATCTGAAATAAAACACCCAGACACATAGTGGCTGCAGTGTATCAAAAATGCACACAGTTTATTTAAGCAAGCAGACACACCCTGCACACAAAATACTGAATGACACCAAGACCACCAGGACTGGGGTTGTACTCCCTACTGAGGCCAGCATTCCTGAAAATGGGCACTCATGAAATTTCTTTAGATAAAAACACCTACAAATTATGTTTACCAAATTGTGGACAAAAACAGTAATAAAAAAACATTACAGGCAAATTAGAGCTGATGGAGGATGCAAGTCTCCTCTGACCTGGTAAGAGGTCACTGCTTTGATTATGGTCTGACTGTCCCTTTCCCTCCCTTGTACACAGAGACAAGTTGGTGTGTTGGGCCATAGTTGCAAGAAAATTGGCCTTCTGATTTTGTTTCCCATGGCTGTGAAACCAGTGTGAGATCACACACTTTTGAAGCTCCTCTGTTGTGTTGTGCCGAAATGAGCTGGAACATTAGACTACTGTGAGTGTGTGTGTGTGTGTGTGTGTGTGTCACATACTGTATCTCTGATCCACCACTGACCCCTTCCCCTCCCTGCTTTCATTTTATATGCTTACATCTTTCAAAACACTGCCTGTTGTTTTACACTGCAAGAAATATCCATTTCTTGCAGTGTAGCCATTCTACTGCCATGCTTGTATCTGAGCTGACACTGTCCTCGAGCTTCACTTTGCTGTGAAAACAGCCACTTTGTGTCCAGACTTATACATTACAATACATTTTCAGTTAAAGAGAGGGTGTTTCAAGTTTTCATAGGCAAAATGCCACCAAGACAATGGCGCCTTGTTTAGCTTCATTAATTACAATGTTTATGTGGAGCAGGGCACCGGGGCGCTGGGACTGGGAATTATCTTTGTAATTCACAGCCCAGAAAGCTTTTTTTGTGAGTAATTATATGAAGGCATTTTTTGTTTAGTCAGGTGTCTTCAGGCAAAGCTGGTCTACAGCGATAACAACATAACTCTGCAGTTGTAGAATACTGATCATTTTAATGAAATTCAGCTTGGTCTAACATCTCACGGTTTGTTTAAGCAGAACCTCTTCCATGGGACTATGTTTATTAATATTGAAGATTATGAGTTTTGTGATGCAGTACAAGAAAAAAACACAGATCAAAAACTTTCATCATCAGGAAGAGATGCTCTGCTCAGTAACTGATGATGATAATGATAATCACTTTCATTGGCCAAGTAAGTTACACACACAAGGAATTTGTCTCCGGTACCGAACTGAGGCAGCCATCTGCGGCGCCAACTTGCATACAATGAATGCAAAATGTGTGGTATTGGCTTGCATGCTCAGATACTCTTCAGAATTAACTCGGCACTCCAGTGATTTCAGGGACCGACAGAGAAAATCATTGTCATTACAGACATCTCACCCATGTTAATTAAGCCAATAACTTGGATGATTATGGCCTCTTGGCTGAATGCTGCTGAGCCATGCATGGCATGTACCCCACAAGTCAATTTTTGCCTTCAGAGGATGTATCTCTGGGAGCCCTGCCATGCTACATTTGGTCAACATAGCTTATAAACATACCTAATCTATACATACATTGGTAATTGTAGTAGGGTTCAATTTATGTAACACAAGTTAATATCCAGTGTCATATATTTAACATCAATATCACTAATAGATAACGGTATAGATAAGGTTCTCTGCTGCCCTAAAAAAAAGGATCTGAAGTCGACTTCATGATCAGCCCCAATTTCTTTTTCATCAGAGAATATCTACTCATCTTCAAATTTATTTTTAAAAAGATACATGATGTAGCTTTAAGGAGACTAACCCAAGTGCAATGCATGCTGGGAACTGATCCTGATGTGTAAGGTTCCGGTGTCTGTGCTAATGGGTTGCAAGTTCGGTAGCCATCTACACAGACTGAGAACATGTTGGCTTACAGACAGTGATGACTATTAGCAGTCTGACAGCAAACTGCAACGCTGTCTGCATTGCAAAACATTTTTTTCTCAGTAGTCCTGGGCACACATGCTGTGTCATGGCATGTTAAATGGGCCAGCAAAGACATGTACAGGATGTTGTAATTAATGTAATTATGCAAGCTTATTTGCAAATCAAAAAGTTTGTTGCAGTGAGAAGCTTAAAGCTATAGTATGCAAGGTAAGATAGCGCTAGCACGGAACTCCACTCTGCTCTGCCCAGTGCCCTCTCTCCCTGCTCCACAATGCTCCGCCACGCTCTGCCCAGCTCATCAGATATTTGTCATTATGAAATTATAATAAATGAGAATGCAAAAGTTCATCTCTATAACTAATTTCCCCCACCAAGACAACTGTATAGGGGGTGAATTGCTATATAACTTGCCAATTAAAATTATATTGAAGCTAAAAGTTAGGCAAAATCATAAGTGTGTCGCCACTTTGAGTGAGAGGGGGTTAGGTCCCACCACACGTGTCCAGCCGCTAGCTGTCTGGTGACCTCCACACACTCTACCTCTTTGTCCATTTTTGGATTAGCCATAGCAGGCAGTGTGAAACGCTGCTGAGATGGTGACGGCCAGGCTTGAGCTTCAAAACCACTCTTCAGTAAACAACAGAGAACATCACGGTGGGTTTGTCCATCTTTTGTCCATCATATAGTCAATGAGTCAGAATGTCCCTTATGAAGCAAATCACTCCTTCTCTTCCACTGGTCATTCTGTAGTTTTCTTCCGGTCTCGGGTGTTGTGCTAGTATAGGCCTCTCAGATCTCAATCAGTTCTCTGTGTGTGTGTGTGTGTGTGTGTGTGTGTGTGTGTGTGTGTCTTTGTTATATAATATTTGTGGGGAAGGAACACCAGGAGCACACTGGTTTACAAGGACCGAATTATTTTTCTTTCATTAGTCTTAGTTTGAAAAACGACTGTTTCCGCCCTTGCCTCACTACTGCACCTGACTCTGGCACGCCATTTTACACATCAGCGACACAAGCTAACCCTTTAAAAAAAAGAGCCAAAAACAAAATTCACTGAAGAGCTTTTTCAGGAAGGAACGAGCAAACGATGGGACAGCAGAAGGGTCACAAACTGCCAGCAAAAAGAAAGCTGCATTTAAAAGAAAATACCACAATTCCTACCTAAGTTACAGGTTCATCGCAACAGGTGATACACAAGCTCCACACCCGCTAAGCATAATTTGTGGTGACTGACAAGCTAATGAAGCCATGAAACCCTCAAAAATGCTTTGAAACATTGAGACAAGACACCCTGTGTTAAAAGACAAGCCCTTGGAATTTTTTTTCTAGTTGCAGGGAAACAAGCCCAGGGCTCCCACTGACTCTGCATTGTGGTGAGTTGATATTATAGTGTAGAATTATTGTAATTGCCTAATATAAAGTGTAATTGTTCAGATTACATACTATGAACTGACAAAAGTTTTTGTTATTGGAACCCTCGCGCCTCTACCTGGTCCGTGGAAAGATTTTCATGCATG
Source organism: Monopterus albus (assembly GCF_001952655.1). Lineage (NCBI taxonomy): Eukaryota > Metazoa > Chordata > Actinopteri > Synbranchiformes > Synbranchidae > Monopterus > Monopterus albus. The sequence goes on along the minus strand of NW_018128085.1, from coordinate 901,425 downwards.
AAACCGGTCCCTGGTACAAAAAAGGTCGGGGACCGCTGCTGTAAGTGACAACCAGAAATGTGTGTGTGTGTGTGTGTGTGTGTGTGTTTATAGATGTGAGTTGTGGGTCGTTACCTGCTCTCTTTCCATTTTTTTTTTTTGTCACGCTTGTCCACTTTTACCTACAGGTGTTGTAGGTAGCAACACATACAAACACAAACACATTCTAACCCAATTACACATGCAAGGACACAAATGTTCACTTTGTCATAAAGACACACTGATGAAGGCCTATTTGTTTTCATTAAAATAGCATGAACATGAAGGCTCTCATAATCATCACAATCATAACAGATGCACACTGAGGCAAGATAGCTGACAGTTTTTGTTAGATCATATTTATTCACAATTTCCAACTCTCTGCAGCAACTTATTGGCTGTGATAACCAGTGAATTTGCTCATGAATACAGCACTTCTTGAACACTTTATTTTATCTAGAACTCACAACAGTTTACTTTGTGCAAATAATATCATAGGGTGAACTTGTCCAGTTTAGTATTTTGGAATTCAAAGACACAACTCTCTTCTTTTTTAACCAATTTGGTGTTTTCCTGGTTAGCGTTGCCGCTTCACATCAAGGTTTGCATGTTCTTTCTGTGTCTGCGTGGGTTCCCTCTGGGTACTCCGCCCAAAGACATGCAGCTTAGGTTGACTGGTGACTCTGAATTGTCTGTAAGATTGAGTGTGGGTTTGTGTGATTGTCTGTTTCTAAGTGTCAGCCCTGTGATAGACTGGCGACCTGTGCAGGGTGTACCACGATTCTCGCCCAATGGCAGCTGGGATTGGCTCCAGCCCCACTGCGTCCCTCTTCAGGATAAGCGCTATAGACAATGGATGGATGGTATCTTCCCACATTTTTACACTGTCATTTCAAATGTGCAGTGACACATCACCGCAAAATGGTCAGAGATTCAGGTCAGGTCTAATTTTACTGCATTTGTGTTTCCTCTGTTTTCTGCCATAATCCAAAAATACACAATTCAACTGAACAACTTTAAAGTAACCTCAGGTAATAATAATAATAAAAATCTTTTCAACATTTTAAAAATAAATATTTGCATTACATTTGTAGTTGTAACTCTGAATTAAAATCTGATACCATGACAGCCATGTATAGGAGTTCTAATTTAAAGCTGTATAAGATTTGGTGTACTGTTGAACATGGACCCAGTGAGTTTTGAATTGTGTAACTTTGTAGCTAACTAGAAATCACAAAACTCTTGACAAAATACATTAAGCATGTTTGATTATCTCAAATTAAAAGCCTGAAGACTTCCAGTGTGTCTTTTTTTGCATATATTTATCACTTTGTATGGCAAACAGCACTGGCCATATTGGTATATTTCATATTGGAATCAAACTGAATCCTGTTACTCAATACTCCTTTTAAAGTTAATGTTAATAAAAATATTTGTTTGGATGAAACAAGACAGCTATCTTTGTACAATGGGGGCCTCTCATTAGCCCTATTCTACTAATGGTACTCAGACATGTTTAAAATTGTGATGTTGCTGCATTTTAAATCACCCAGAGACCAACGTGTTTCAATTATGAATATTCTAAATGCAAGTAAAACATTAGGTGGAATAAGTAGCATTGTGTATGGCTGCTTCATCAGGTTCATGAGTTCACCCCAGTGTTTTTAACTTGTCTAAAAAATATAAAAGGACAGCGTTTTTAATTATAAGGTGATGATCTCTGTGTTATGAAATATGCTTCACACTGTTTGCTTAAATAACTGGTCTTTGGTTTTCATGTAGAATGTAGGGGACAATCTACTTATTTAGTGACATCTGAGTCTGTCTTTTTAAAACATAGCACGAGTACAAAGGTCACTTCTTTCTAAAGCATTTTGAGGACCTCTCTTGAAATGAAGCAGGTGGCTCCCTTCATAAAACTCACTAACTCAACAAAAGATGATGAACTACAAAACATGATCATAATGAAACCATTTAGCCATGCGGGTGCTGATGTACACACTTATAAAGAGAAGTTTTATATGCAGAATTATAATTTGATGACCACATTGTTATATTTTAGTCATATGTATATGTAACTTTACTAATTATAACTTTACTGTAACATAATAAAAATGTAAAAAAATTTCTCCTTATGCTTGACGCTTGTGCTGCTACAAAGACCAGTCTAAAAATAGTAAAATAAAATAGTTTTTGACACATAAGAAAGAAAGAAAGTCGCTTTAGGCTTTTCCCGTTTAGGGGTCGCCACAGCGAATCATCACACTGACGACTCGCATGTTGACATCCATACTATTTAATATATAAAACAAAGCAGTATAAAGCTACAGTCACTGTACGCATTGATCACAGTGGTAATGAACTGCTGGTTTATCGTTTCAAATCACTCTTACAAGTTTTCTTTGCTTGTCCCTCACTCCCAGTCCAAGTTGTGTTGTAAATTTATATTTACATGTATACACAGCTTGGTATTCCCGCATGAATGTGGACACCACAGCTTTTTTTTTAGCACCCTCCTCATGGAAATCAACTTGTGGTGAAAGTAAAGGCTGAATGCAGTTGTGCTCTGATGTCGCTGCTTATACCATCTGAGACGCCTTCAATTAGGCTACTCAGCAAAGGTGGGTAGGAACCCAACAAAAGTTCTTTTTACAGTGCATGTTTGGCTTCTCATTTGCTGGGGTCAGTTCCTTTAAACCTCTGCCAGAAATCCTCCTGTTCTCTTCATGGCATACCAGCTCTCATTAGTTTCCCCTTAGATGGGTGCTGGTTAGCCCCACCGTGTGCCTCTCCAGTATTGCATAGCCTCGAGTCACAAAGATAATCTTCCACTGACCTGCATAATTGGGACTTGCCGACCGTTTAACCCCATACAGTAGTTTCATAACCCTCACCCAAATTCTCAAAGGTATTTCTCAAATCATAGACTCTTTTAATGAAAGATCAAAGATGATCTGTTCTAGCCCAGAAGAAATATGATTTTTTTTTTCAGTTTCTCAAATTCTTTTCTTTTAAGTTTATTGTGAAAGTAGAGCCAATGTTCAAGCCGCTTTCACACAAAGCCAGAGTGACATTTCCTGTTGCCATCTTTGCTTATACAAGGTGAACAGCCATAGCTGAGGATCTGAATAAAATTCTATTTTCCTGGACTGGATTGGATTATTTTTGATTCCGCATTATTAGAAGGGTGTAAGAGGATTTTGCAAATGTCTTCAGAATTTGGGTGAGTGCACAGTACAGGGTTAAAATGGTCAGCAAGTCTCAGTTTCACTCAAGTGTGTGTACTGTAATACACAAGAGGCACGAGCTGGGGCTAGTTGCTGGTTTCAGCTAGTGTAGTGCCTTACACAGTGGCCCATACTGACACACTGTTCCCTGCCAGCTCTCTGAAGTAGGTACTTGTGGATTTGTTGTTCCCACTTAAATCATATCAAAGCTGTAAAGCAGTCTTCCCTTTTCATTTGTAGTAGCTTCTCAGATCCTCCTTTCAAACCCTCTTAACCTGAATACTTTTACTGTGTGCTTGTGGAGCTTTTTTTGTAAACAAAACTGTTAGTATTTTGTGTTTCTCACCAAAATTCATCCCGTGTGTCCTAACAAAAATGCTGAATGCATTTTCTCCTACACTGTAAAACATTTGCAAAGCCAGGTAAAGTAAAAAAAATAAAATGTTGTGTTGCATCACTAAACGGTAAAGTTAGCATACAATACAGGACTTAGTAGAATCAACTTACTGCCAGGGTGAGACTTTAGTAGCATGGTAGTGTAGATTAACATAAAAATATTGATGAAGAGAACGGGAAAAGCAGGCAGGTGAGATGGAGAGCATGACTAGAAGGAGAATTATGAATGAATTTAGCTTTATTCAGTTCAGGGGCTTGAGAGATGGAAGCATAGAAAACGAGAGTGAGTGAGAGAGATACAGAGCAAGAAGAAAAACAGAAGTAAATCATCAGCCAAGAAAGGCTGGAAGGATAGAGGACACAGAGGTAGTAAGGAGGCAAAGATAACAAATCTAGGATTCACTGTGTATGTTCATGTGTGTGTTGGTGCAAGGGCACCAGATGCTAAGATGATGAATGGGTTGCTATCACAGCACAGGCAGTGTAGTGACACTAAAGACCTTAGATCACATGGCTGTCCTGCACACACATGCACACTTACTGGCCTGACAGTGCAGGAGTGGAGCTGAAGGTAGAACTCATCTTTCATCTCGCAGTCTGCTTTTCAATCCTCATTCTTGTTTTGTTTTTTTTTCTTCCAGGTCTTTAGCTTTGTTGTATTCTTGTATGGTCACCTCTTGTCTCCTCTTCTGTCACCTCTCCTCCTCCCCTGTCCTTTTGTTTAAGTGTTCCCCTTTCCAATTGACTTCTTTCCTTACCTCCTCTGTCTACCTCTCCATACATCCATCATTCTTCACTCCCCCTTTCTCCTTTTCTTTCTCCTCTTTTTTTATGTCATATTCCCAACAATCCTGTTTCCTCTTTCCTGTTTCCTTATGATTTCCTTGGATCTTTTTGTTCTCCACTGCTCCTTTTTTTAGCTGGGGACCAATTCAATAAGTACAGTAAATCGTTCATAATGCACACTCACACAAATTCATGCTGCTACACATTTACATAACCTCACCAAGTGCACACAAAGAAGACAATTGAACTTGAGTATCCGGCTAATATCTACCACACACAAAGTGTATTCACACTTGCCTACACACAAACCAGACGTTCTCACAGTGGGAGGTTGAGAGAGAACAAAACTGTGTCAGAGGGTGTTTTATTTATTTATTCATTCATTTATTTATTTTTGCCAAATCCCAAAATGCCTCACTGGACACTAGAAAGAAACAAGAAAAAAAAGAACATTTAAAATTCAACAGGCATTCACTGCAAACAGCATTTCCCAAGCTTTTTGATAATCAGAGGGCAGCACTGAATATTGTCGCTGTTCAGTGAAAATCATTTGTCGCCGAAACTGGAAATTTTACATTGAAGTATTAAGTGTTTCTTTATTAGCTGAGTAAAATACTCTACTTTTAATGCTAAATAAAGCATCCAAAAATCATTCGAGAAATTCTCACAAAGCTGAAAAACAGGGCAGTTTTCCTCCCACCCCCTGTGGCTGTTGTTCTTTAAAGTCTTCAAACTATGAAAAATCAGTTTGTAAAAGTCTTTTTTTGGTGAAAATCTTCATGAGCGAGTCTGATTGTTTTTGCTACAGTGCCGTTCATTGTCTTCCTCATCCAGGCATTACTGTTTAATTATTGCTGACCTGTTGGCCCAGCTGGGCCAGATCATGTTGTAGATACACACCTGGGCAACCTGCTGTGACCCCGCAGCCCAAACAGGATCCTTGGCCATGTCCAGGGTCAACTCTGCTGGAGTGGAATGTTAAATCAGTGTTGTACATGTGACTTTGTGTCTGTGTGTGTGTGTGCCTGCAGTTTTTGAGTTGATCTCATCTGCTTGTGTTTGTGTGAAGGGTGATTGGTGTCAGTGACTTTCACCTCTCTCATCTACAAGTACCTCATTAGATGTGTCCTTTAATAAGCCGATCAAACAGCAGACTAATTCATAAATCATATCAACATGGTAGCAGCAGGCACAGGTCAGTGCTGCATGCTGGGAAAGAGGCATCTGTTTGTTTATTGTTTTAAAAACAGGTGTATTTGAGAGAGAGAAATGTGTATGTGTTGGAGGACATTTTCCAGCTCAAATGAAGGTATAGAATTTATAATGTTAATAATAAGGAATATTACAAAGTTAGTAAAGAGTGTGTGACATTTGTACAAAGTAAAGTTCAGACAGCAGTGACAAGGAGGCGACAATGACATTAAATTGTCAGCTGCAATTAGCCAGTATCAATCCATGGTTCCTGGGCTTTTTGATTTTGCTGGGAGCAGTGATATAGGTTATGTAGTGTTATGGCAGCTGGGACAAAGGACCTGTGATAGCTTTCTTTGACACACTGCGGGTGGAGAAGCTTGTCACTGAAGGTGCTGCTCCGGGTCTCCTGTAAATGGTGTGAGGTGTTCTAACGGCCAACAGTTTGGCCGTCATTGCCCTTTCTCTCACCAGAGTCCAGAGAGCGCTCTGGGATAGAACTGGCCTTCTGTATCACTTTATTCAGTCTCTTTTTGTCTGCTACTGTAATGCCAATGTCCCAGCAGACCACGGCATACAGGATGGCTGATACACTCCACATAGAACAGAACACTCTAATGGATGCACTGTAGCTGGTCACTTGGTTGTTTTATAATCACATTGTCCATACACCATTCAGTCTTTGTAATGCAGTCATGAAGTGGTTCAAACATTTGCTCACTGACTGTGCATAAGGTGATGCTGAGCTGCCGCTGTCGGTATCCCCATCTCTCCTGGTTCTTCTTGTAATAGCCTTTAATTTTATGCTTTCTTTTTTAAATGGTTCATGTTCATTAAAAGCTTTGTGAATGTGTTGAGTTGAAGGAGAGTTTGTGGCCCCATGTAGATATCTACACAAAATGTACAAAACCAAGCTTCTGTATTTAAAAAACAGTTTCATTAAGGATGTTATTGATAAGAGTATACACAGCAAATCGTTGAGTAGCAGATGTGTGCTGCAAAGTGGATGCACCTTTTAAATAAATCTTGCTTAGCTCTATTCACTTTAAGTTAATAAATGCTTTAAGGTATTACCCAAATAAAGAAGTAAAATGTTCAACCCTCTTACTTTGGTTAGTGCCTGTAGCCCTTTTTTTCTATATAGCATGTTTTATATACAAATGACTTAGCAAGGTCTGCATCTACATCTTTATGTTGGACAGTGTAGAACTTTGTATTTGAAGGTGACTGTTGAATCTCCTGACCATGCTTGGTTTCTCCTGACCTTGCTTTCAATTAATTAGTTTCCACTGCTGGTGCTGCTGACACACAGACTAGCAACCCATGTAATGTGTACATGCAGCAGTTCAGTTCTCAGCAATGTATGCACAAGTATGTTTGTGAATGTGTTTGTAACATCCATGTCCCTCGGACCTGATGTACTTTTCCTATATTCTGTCAGTATGCAAGAACCAATGGAACACAAAAATTTTAAGTCAATAACAACAAAACCTGACAAATGCTTGTTGTTCTTATTGTCTAAACCACAAAAAAAGAAAGAAAGAAATGTAATGACAGCAGCCAAGTAGGGACGATGTGATAACAAGAGGGAGCAACAGTCTAACACCTACAAGGTCTGGCATGTTCACAGCTTCACAGCACCAACTGGTCAGACTGAAAGGGGGGAAGAAAGATGCAGAAAAAATGCACAGACCTACTTTTATATTTTGATTCCTAAAGATATGTATTTTGATATTTAGTCATCTTTTCAATTTGAGTTAATTTGTGTCCCTTCAAACATAAATAATTTACATTTACAATTCATATTCATGAACGTGAAAGCCTGGGAAGTCGACTGCTGATTTGCCTGTGTGGTCTGCTGCAAATGAGGACTTTTTATGGGGTGTTAAATGGTGCATTTATTATTTTGAATTTGCTCGGTACATTGCTCTTCTAGAGAGAAATATTTCCATTTCCAACGCATATATTCCTACTGTGTTTGCTTTCACAATAATGTTGAAGTTGAATTGGATTTTTATTTGAATAAATGTTACAATCTGATGAAAAGCTTTAAAATTAAAATGAGAGTCCTGAAGGATAGACATAGAGGGAGCCCTCTTCAAAACCAAGTGAATGCTGGATTGAAAAGGTAAACAGCAAGTTCAAGGATTTGGAGTTCAGTCACAGTCACAGCATTAGAATGCAGCCAAGTCTGAATAAGCACCAGTAACATGCAAGAAATAGTGTGTACTGCAAATATAAAGGAAAAATCTTCCAACTCATTTTCAAACATTTATAAGTAAGGAAGAACTTTAAATAAAGTTTTGTGGATATTTTCTTTGAAAAGGTAATAATACAATCTGCTTTACTGTTAGGAAAGAAAGACAAAGGGATTTCCATGATGAGTAGAATAATATTGGCAAAAGAAGAACTATGTTTTAAGCTTTTTAGAACTTAACTAAATATCTTGTGTCACATGCAGTCAGTTGGCTCTCTCCCTTCACTAATTTCTCCTTATCTCCTAGCACTTTCTCTCTTTCATCGCTCCTCTTGGTAAGCCAGTCTTTCCTCATTCCATTATATTGTGCAGAGCTTGGAAGTTGATATATGAGTCCCCCCCTTATAGGTATTTGGACATAAGTGACTGCTGGACATACATCACTCACACATGCACTATTTGGTCAAAGCCATGAAAGAGCGCTTTGAGTAAGGCTGCTGGGCTGACAACACTCAACTCAATTAGGATAGAAGTCAGAAAGAAATGCAAGTAGAGTGAATTATGGCAACAGCGATAGAAGGGGGTGGAGTGAAGGGGAGAGAAAGGAGAAAGTGGGTGAGAGGTAGTGAGAGGTGTATGGACAGTCATTTTTCTCTTTTCACCTACAGCACCACATATATTTTGGATCTAATATGTTCGTTTCAAAAAGCGTCCTGTCAACACTTTAACATATACTAAGCTGAAGCTCTGTGCTGACTATTTATTAGGCCTGTATTAGGTGTAGCTTTATGGTCTCCATGGCAACTCTGATCCACTCCCATTTTTGCATTGACTTCAAGTAGTAAATGCTTTTGTGGCCAGTATGAACATGTTAACCTTATGGTGAACATTTTAATGTCAACAATCAGACATTAGATTTATTTATATAAACTCTTAAGAGGGGATTAAAAATAAGTACAAGTGCAGTTAGAATGCAGATTAATAACATTAAGACTGGATAGAAGTTGCAGTGATGGGGAAAAAAATCTATGACATAGCATGTGGATCAAAGTCAAGAAATATTGGTTTGTACCACACAGGCAAAATTCATTCAATGTTTACGTTCTGTGTGTTATTAAAAAGAAAAGAAAACATCTTGTAAGTAGTGTGTGTGGCCTTGTTTATATATCCTTGTGGGGACAGAACACTGGGAGCACACTGGTTTATGGGGACCAGAAGTCACTTGTAAGGACCAGTGTCTGGGCCCCATGACTAATTTGTCAAATTTTATGGAAATGATGGGGTGTAAGGTTAGAGCAAGTGTCCACTTTGATTAAGTATTAGGGTAAGGGTTAAGGTTAGGCAAGCAGCAGTTCTGGTTAAGGTTAGGGATGGGGTGTAAGGTTAGAGCAAGTGTCCACTTTGATTAAGTATTAGGGTAAGGGTTAAGGTTAGGCAAGCAGCAGTTCTGGTTAAGGTTAGGCTCCTGGAAATGAATGTAAGTCTATGTATGGACCCTGTAAGCGACAGTTGCAAATGTGTATGTGTGTGTGTGTGTGTGTGTGTGTGTGTGTGTGTGCATTGTGGGGGTGGGTGGGGAGTTGGAGATGATGGCGGAGGCCAGCTTACTGAGCAGGGTCATAAAGCCTGTGTGCTGATTCTGTCACCGGTAAAGATTTACTCACACACACACGAGCATGTGACACACTTACAGCAGGCGTCCATCACATCTCTCACAGCGGGCCTGCCCTTGGAAACTGTCTTTCTCTCCCCCTCCATGTGATTCGTCCCTGTAGTTCCCTCTCATAAGTGTTGCTGTCTTATACACACACAAACACACATAGACATGTGCTACCCACTCTAAGAAACAACACAGAAGAAAAGAGAAACATTTGTTCCTGTCCTTTTCTACAGTCACATCAATTATTTTCTGTACTGTAACACACCATAAACACAAGCTACTCAGTAAAAACTCACTTTTGTTCTCACTCATTTTGTTCTGTAACTGAAGTATAGTGTCTCTGCCACCACATCCCTAGCATTACTTATACAGTCACTTAGCATAGAGAAGACTTCTTCCATATACCAGATGCTTTGTAACAGGCTTGTAATGCAAGAGTTGACTGCATATGACAGCGGAGATGTGAGTTGGCATGTCTGTGGGTGAGGACAGATTGTAAAAATAAGATCAATAAAGGCCTGTATGTGCAGGATTTTTCAAGGACACATTCAAGCCCTTTACCTTTGGAATGAACAGCAGAGATGGTGGCACGCAGTGACATTCAAAAGATGATGTTAGTGTTGCTGTTTTTTCTCTGGAGTGTTCTACATTGCCTATGGCATTTTATAGTAGGTACCATTACATTAATCAGTCATAACTGCAGTCCCACAGTGATAATGAAGCAATCTCACTTCCTATTTTCCTATTTACAATTAGTGTGACTAATTATATGCAAAATTATGATTATTTAATGAAACTAGGATTTAGTGAATTATAGGTATCTTGAATGATACAAAATTATGTAGCATGAAGGAATCTCTGTTGATATCCCATGTGGCACCACTCTACACACCATACCAGGAAACAATAGACCCATTCATCAGCTTTTGTTGTGAGCTTAAAACAACTGTAAACTGCTTCACAAGCAAAGTCTCTTTCCATGACTGTTTTAATTTATCTGTTCAGGAGGATTAAAAAAAACCCCATAATTTTAAGCCTGTTGTTGCTGGTGGTGGTGTTAAACTGTGACAACTATTTGACTGACAGATACTGACTCAGTGGGAGGCAGCACGCCAGAGAGAAGGGAAGAGAGGGAGGGAGGCTGAGAAAAAGAAATGGATACTGCAGAAACAAAAATGTGGCTGAAACTCAATTCAAGGGGAGAGAGACAAAACATAATGATAAAAAGAGAAACAAAGAGAGAGAATTCTGTGGATATGGTGACAACACAATACTGCCATTGTAGTGTTCCATGCCAGTGCATGATGGTTATATGAATTAGAGCATCCAAAGGCAACCAGAGACTGTGTGGACATAGATAGCTCCAACACAGCACAGTGCTAACTGGAATACACTTGTCCTCATGACCAGTCACACGAGTTGAACTGTGAACCTTAGAGTGACACCAGTGCCAACCAACTGCTACACCAACTCCTATGTATACACTGTTAGACAGGTGGTCATAATGTTATGGCTGATTGGTGAAGAAGTATGTGAACAAATTACGCGGAAGCACACTGACAACCAGATCTTCACAATTATAGAACAGTAGATGCTGTTTCAGCACTATGGGACAGCTCCCTTGTGTCTAGCCCTGTGTAGGAGCTCTCCGTGGTTCTGAAGTGCTGCTGTGAGCCAGCACTGGTTAAGTTATGCAGGGTTTATCATTGCACTCCTTCCATAAACACCATACTAACAACACAGTCAAAGTAGGTGGAATTACTATTGGAAGTTTTCAAATGAAGCCAGATGATCAACAAGCCACTATACTACCCCCTTTCATAGTGACAGTGAACTGTGAGGTGTTAGAAATAGAAAGAGATACTCATAGAGAACATTATTATAAATGTTCAGCAGTGTAAATGTCATGGTGTGTCATGATGAATAGGCCTTGAGTGTGTGGGAAAACCACAGCCTTTACCAGCTACAAATGAACAAGCTATGTGATGAATGTCAAGCCTCTGAACCTAGGATTCATGGCCACAGCCCATCCAGGTACTGTAGTTTCTGCATCCAGCTATTTGTCTTACTTTGTACTTGCTGGTATTACAAAACTCTCATTTCTTAATAATTTGCAGGCAGGTGACAGCAGATACTCCACAACAGATAGTGCAGGTTTTGAACTGGAAGGCTATGGTAGTGATATATTTATTTTAACAGCCAGGCAGCTAGAAAAAAAATACGGCATATCCTTTCAATTATTTAAGATGAAACTGTACTTATAAATAAGGTGTTGCATTTGTGTGCATTTTGACTTTAAGCATACTGTGACTCTAAGCATACATAGATTGCCTGGAAGAGATACATTTTCCTTCTTAGCTCTACCTTTATAATGAGACTGAAGTTGCTCTATTGTCCACCTAATGTGTTGCTTGCTAAATTTATCTTTCAGTAGGTATACAAATGCACTTCCCATGATGAACCTAGGTCAACTATGAGAAAGTGGCAAAGGATAATAGTTTTCAACCATTAATTTTCAACCAGTTTTGGGCAACCATGCAGTTTAGAAAGACATTTATTTTTCAGCTATCTACTACAGCAAATACCCTTTACAGCAGCTTGGACAATGCCATGAGCTGAAGGCAGGTATATAATGGGGAAACTTTCACACTGCTGTGGACCAGTGGGGAGAGTGAAGCTGTCAGTCAAAATACAACAGCCGGATCTCTATTTTATCTCTATTTTCCTATTTTTTTTTCTCTCTTCATACCGTACTTCTCTTTCGTCAGGCCTCTCATATTCCTTCTCCATTTCCATCATCCACTAATTAGTCTCAGGGGTCCTAGAAAAAAAGTGAAAGACATCACTGGACAGAGATAAATCTAGACAAAGACAAATGAGAACAACTTTTCGCTTCGAAGCCTCTATAAATAGAGATGTAGTGAAAGCAGCTCTTTCAGAACCAAAGCAGGATTTTGATCTAATAAACAGGAAAACACGCCGATTAAGGAAACTATAATAGCATAGCTTGAACTGCAAGTACACAGCCTTTTTTTTTAATGGCTTAACACTAGAACCACCAAGAGGTCATTTTGACTTCTCTTCACTATTAAAATGCATGTAACTTTGTTTGAGTAAAAGCCCTTTGTCTCCCAGTCAGTGACTTTTCCTAAAAGTGTGTTACACATCATCTTATGCATTTTGGGGGAATAAAAGAGAGAGAAAAAAAGAGTGGTTTTACCTAGAACCGCCAAGAGGTCATTTTGACCTCCATTACTCCTAATGCAAAAATGGTAAATAGACTGCACTTATATAGCCATATAAATTATATATCCAGTCAGATACACAGCTCAAAACACTTTACAGTAATGCCTCACATTCCCCCATTCTTACACAAACACATATTTTCCGTAATTAACAATAGGCGTTGCTAGGCAACCAAGATACAAAATGAGTATAGTGTAGTGATGAACCTGATGCGGCCTTACCTAGGTAAGGGGAGAAATGTCACTACAGACAACTTTTTTACATCACTCCACCTTGTTCATAAACTCCTAGTAAGGAACACCAGCCTGGTAGGCACTGTGAACACAAACAGGCGTTCACTTCCCCCTTCTGTGCATCAGAAAACACCACTGCATGACATCAAAGTGATGAAGAGTGACAAGACAATACTTACAATATATCAGGGCAAGGTGAACAAAAATGTGTGCATCCTCAGCACAATGCACCAGCTGTTATGGTGTTTTTACTTTACATTTATTCTTTTTATTACATTTTATATCTTCTTAGGTTGGCTTCTTTGTGCATTTCTAATTTGTTTTTTGTTGTCTGTTCACTTATGGCTTTTGCAAAAGTGTATTTGTATCCAATCATCTTTCATCTCTAGGTCCAACACATTTCTTCTTTGCTGTTATTTCATCTGTCAAATCTATTCAACTTACATAATGATGTCACATCTGGCAGCAATAAGTTTTTTTGAGGTCATTAACTCAAGGGTTCACATACTTTTTCCACTAACACTGTGAGGTTTTTATGGTTGTTCTCAATAAAGACATGAACAATCAGAATTTTTTTGTGTTGTTACAGTATATTGGGCACAATATACTCGTCAGTACTCTTGACTTAGAAGAAGATCAGATCATATTTTATGACAACTTAATGCAGAAAACCATGAAATTCCAAAAGGTCCACATACTTCTTCTTGCCACTGTATATTAGGGAGCAGGTCCCCTTTCACAGAGGTCACCATGTTTCTACAGTAGCCCAGAATGGAGATAACAAACACTGGCTCTAGAGAAAGAATTTTGCATTTTCACACTGAAGAAATTCAGTTTCTATTTGTCTAAAGTTGTCTATCTATGTTATGCTGGACTGTTGTTATTGTAATGTACAGTGTTTATGAGCAATGGTTAATGCTTTTATCTGTTTGACCAATTTCTCATATTTTATTACATGCATTTTTCCACTTGTAGTTTAACTGAAGTGAATTTATATTTTCATATTGCTAAGATAAAAGAAATAAAATTTTGATGTTTTATTATTTCATCCATTTTTACATGCTATTTTGAAAAAATGACCAAACATTCCTGTAATAGACTTCTAATTTGCAATTATAAAGCCTGAAGTGGTGCGAGGTCAAAATGACCTCCTGGTGGTTCTAGGAAGTATTGCATTGTTGGCGGTTCTAGTGTTAAACCAACTAATGTTTTAGGGTGTAGAGGCTGGGGTAGATAGATGGGTATATAACTCATTCAACGTCTGACTGACAGTCATCTTATTCTCCATTAAACATGAACGCTGTCTTTCTCTGACCTTAACCAAGTAGTAGCTGTCTGAACATAAACGTGTACTTTAACTACACAGAGTAAGTTGAAATGCTCAAGTGAATGATTTAGCTAATGGATCTGTGATTTAATGAAGCCTTTTTCTAGTGAAGGATAGGACAAAGCATATTTGCTGTTTCCAGTAGAAGCTGGGTATTGTCTTTTGATACAATGGATAATACTGTGTACAGTCTTTGGAAGTTATTCACTTGGTTTGAGTCGTTCAGTCTGCTGAGGCCTCATATTAGTTTTTGATAAACATTGGAATACTTTTTTTTTTCACAAAATGAGAAATGCAGATTTTGACCCTTGCCACTGAGCGAAGAGTTGTCTCTGAGTTGAACCTTGTAGTGAATGCCTCAATGCACCAGAGTCCTATTTGTGTGTGTGTGTGTGTGTGTGTGTCTGTGTGTATGCATGTTTATATTTGCCAGTGTTCCTCTGTGTACTGGTGCATGTACTGTAGCTGCAATGTGATTTTATGATTGTCCATATGCGTGTTTGCTTGTTTATGTGGAATGATTTTATTTTCTGGATGTGTGTTTGCGTTAATCTTTCTCTCTATCTCTCTGTGCTTGTGTGTGTGTAGATGTGTGTGCACGTGCGTGCATCTGTGAATGTGTGTGATCCATCTGCTAACTGAACACCTGTGTGTCCACAGTGACAGAGAGGGTTGTCCAAACCAACAACCGACAGCCAACACAGAGCGCTCCCAATTTGTTTGGCTTTGTGTTTTATCACACTGGCACAAACACACTGACACACACATGAAAAGCAAATGTGCAGGCATGAAAATACCAAGAGTTTTTTGCATGTATGAATGTTTGACATGAAAATTGCAATTCCTACTCGCTATGGTGTTTGCAGTGTTTTTATTGTAGATGACTTGACCTACTGAAATCTAACACATGATACATATGATCCTTTACACACAGTCAACATTATGGACTGTTTAATATATATTTCTTTTTTAATGAGGATTGCAAAATGATTGTGTCCCATTAACTTTTTTCTGGTAAGGTCATAATTAGAAAACCACTTTTTCCTCTCATAGAGTATATTCTTATCCCATTGTACTGTGTAATGACATTTGCACACACAGTTGTATGCAAACATCTGGGCAAAATACATACAGTACTATAGGTGATGTTGTTGTGAAGAGAGGTCAACACAGTCCCTGCAGCAGACAGTCTTTTTTTAGTTCAGCTATTACATTAAAAAACAAAAACAGCTATTTGTAAAGTCAGAACTTAGCTAATTACCTACTATTATCAGTCTTTGCAAACTGAAGCTTCAGTCTTTTACAGGTTACTATGTTGCTAGGAATTGCTAGTACTAGTTGTACTAGTTACACCAGGTTAACTCAGAGGCTTTTGTCCTGTAGTTTAATATAACAGAATAAAATTGATAACAAAAGCTGTCCATGTCGTGTCAACAGCCAGCTTAATATCTGCAGGCCCTAAAATGCTTTGAGAAGACATTATATAGTTACTGAAACAAGTAATACGTTAAAACATTGCATCAGACGCCAAATATTAAAGTGCAGGGATGCTTTAAAAATCACATCAAGACATCAAGGCATGACATGATATGATACACAGAAACACCTCTGAGTTTTCATCTGCAAAATCAAAACTATATCACCTTTTATAGCTGCTGTATAAACAGTTTAGTCTCCACCCTCTTGAAAAACACGAGGAACTTTGTTTGAAGTGGATGCATGTCATTTATGAAACACTGAGAAACAAACATGCTTTCACAAAAAGATTACAATGATTATTTTTTAACATTAAATATTTGCATGTATAGTAAACACTTTCCTTAGCCTTGCATGCAAGCTGAGGAATGAGAAACAGTGCGAGGGGGTCGAGGCCATCAAAAGTGGAGTGATACTGGAGCGATGGTATTGACTGAGTAGAAGCAGATGAGAGATGCAGAGCTGGGCTGTGTGATGCTGGCTGACAGATGCATTGGCTTGCCCCAGCACTTCACATACCAGCACCAGTTGGCCATCGGTGCATAATAAATACACTTGATTCGAATTATTAAACCATTCTGATCTTGTGTCTATAAGTCTGTCTGTCCATCCTTCTATTCAATATCCAACCATGCGTCAGTTTATCTAGCTGTCACACACGTTATCAGGCAGTGCCTGTGTACATCTGTTTCTCCACCTTTTTTCACAACAAAGCTGAATCTTATGTGGCATAAGCTTCACATCCTACATGCATTAACAGTAAGACTCTTACATAATGAGAAACTGGGTGTCACTGTCTGATTTTTCTGAAATGTCTCATACTAGAGATGCTGAGAAGCCTTATTTTATATCAGAATAAGGACAAGCCTAAGGAACTACACACTAGGCAACTGAAATTACATTTATAATCAAATTGTACATACACAGCTATATTTGCTATAATTGCTATCCAGAGTGATCCTGCTTCCAGTACAGACCCAATCTGTTATCCACTGTAAAGAACCCTTGTGATTTGCCATATAAGGGCACATTTGTGATTGCCTATTTGTCACAATGGTTCTTGAATGGCTTTTACATGCAGTCAAGCTGCTTGAAAGACATTGAAAGGCATTTTGATACATGGAATATCTCTTGTCTTGCTATCGCTCATTATTACCTGTTATTAATGTAATGCAGTTTTGTTATGTTTCTTTTTTGGGTTGTAGTGAAAATATGTACTTGTCAATATCATATTTTTCTTTTACTCTCATCTTCTCGACATTGAAAGTAAAGAGCTCAGCTTCAGTCTGCTGTCACACATGGATGTTTCATTTTGATCCTACAGTAAACTTGATTTCAGGGGCTTTCTGATCCTTAGTGTGCTTCCATATTCTATAATGCCATAAAGTTTGGGTGAGAACGACCAATAATTACTGTAAATGTTCTTGTCTAATCATGATCTGGAAGTCACAGTTTACCAACCTGTATATTTTCACCAAAAATGAACAAATCCTACTATTGAATTTAAGCAGGATCTTAGAGCAGTAGACTATTGGCTCTGCATAGTTGACGATAATGGTAACCATGGTGACGTGGCTCTAGTCGCAGTTGTTTTTATGCCTGCCAAGACATTATGATGTTAATAAAGTTAGGTCATGCTGTGTGGGGCCTCCAGGCTGCGATGCATCATGGGATTGATTGATGACTCTGTTGTCAGTTCAATCTAAGAAATGAACTGGAAGAGGGAGGAAGGGAGGGTAGGGTGTAGAACAGAAGAAACAGGCGGAGAACAACATGGCTTGACAACAGAAAGGCTGAAGTAAGGAAGCAATGAAAAGCAAGAGGTGAAAAATGTGGAAATGGGGACAAGTATGAAGTTAAGACAAAAACTGTTAATGGGTGAGGAGGAGAATGAGGGCAAGGGCAAGAAAAGCTTTAGATTTGAATTTAGAAAACAAGAAAAGAACTAAACATTTTGAGAAATGACAACAACAAAGAAAGATGGAAGACAAGAAGAATGATGTGAAAGGGAAAAGCTGGGCCAAGGGAATGAAGGAGGTACAAGGAAAGGGCGACAGGGGGCAACAGTCTGTGTGAGAAAGTATAAAAACTATACATGAACTTGTGGAATTGTGCGGAAGGAGAAACCATATTGTCAAGGTGCTGAGATGAATTCATTATTATGTACAGTTCTGAGAAAAGTGACAGAGTTCACAAATACACATCCAAGACAATGAATCAGTCAGTGAAAGAGCATCAGAGGATGTTTACAGTAAAACACAAAAAAAAGATCTCACAAAATCAACCACACACAATCCAGAAGTGACACTGAATTATGTCATTCAATGCCACAAAAGGTTCCTTTTCATTGGTTATATTGGTTCTTTGGCTGAGTGACAGTCTTGCCCTTGAGAAACACTCACATAATACACAAGCAGAGATGTGTGCGTGTGTGTGTGTGCCACTGATTCCCACTGTTTATTGAAAAAAAGATTAGCATTCTCAGGCACCACAGAAAACCCCAGTACACAGATGCTGTGTTGAACAGATGCAGCTAAAAATGAAACAGATGAAGCAGCTGAGAGTATTGCAGGAGGGTTTCTTCACTGTGAAAAAGCAAAACATCATTAAACCATTAGCCCACTTGACAAACATTAAGCCCTCTTTCCACTTGGCATTAATATGTGTCTCGTATCCAGACTGTGCCTGAGTATAAATTATTTGGATTATACTTAGACCAAATACTGAATGCATATTTTGCTTGCACATTAAAAGTGGCTTCATCTATCCTTTGCCAAGAAAACAAATTGCAATATGTATTGTGTCCTTTGATCACCTTTGAATCTGAGATTAAATCTTGCTTTTTTTTTCTTGTTCTTCATCTTCAAGAAAATATATTTCTCTGCTAAAGTTTTAATAATTACTACACAGACTAATTTCATTCATGCTTTATAGTTAATGCAGCCAAACATATTTCTGCGCACCTCTGGAGATGTTTTGGTTGATTACATTTTCAATGAATCTTGGCTGCATTTCTACCAGAATTTGATGTATTTTTGCTCGTTCTTATCACAGTTCAGTTCCCCCAGTATCTCTGTTAGTTCAGGTGGAAAATGGCCCTTGGTGTGTAAAGAAAAACAGCAGTGTAACAGTAGGGCCTGTCAGACTGATTTTGGAGTGACATCTTTACCTTTTAGTTAATATAAAGTGCTAAGACAGGTTAAGTTTGGTTTGCTTATATGCACTGATTGCAGCTTTCTGAGTTAAGATTCGCTTTTAAGTCTGACCTGCCAATTTGATTTTGGCTGATTCCAACCAACATCAGTAGCTCACCTCGGCCTTTGTATTTTGTTTGTGAGAAACAGACCCCACATGGAGACACTGATAATACTGTAGCTTAATATTTGCTTATGACACTCTACCAATCAAAACCAGACAAAACTTTGACAAGCCAAGTCTGCATTTTCTTTCTTTTTCCCTGCGGGCAACAAGGCAACAGTCATCATTTTTGTTTCCTATCAAGGACTGTTGATATCATCATGTGATAGTATATGGAGAAAAAGCATTGGGTGGATGGGGATGGGGGGGGGACTTTAGGTCAGCAAATAAAGACATAATGTGTGAGAGAGAGAGACAGACTGATAGAGAGAGAGAGTTTCAGAAGTGAGATAGGACATGAAATAGAGAGAGTTTGATGTGGAGAGAGCAAGTTAAAGAGACAGAGTTAGCGAGTCTGAGATACTATAGTAGAGATAGTAGTGCCTTACAGCCAGTGTCCATATCTCTTGCCACTGATGACTTCTCCTGCTGCACTACAACTAATGGACTCTGTCCTCCTCTGCTGTCTTATCTTCCCTCTCTCTATTCCCCCCTCTGTCTAGTTCCATCCTTGCTTTCTGTCACCTACTTCTTGATGCCACGCTATCTCTTTACTTCACCGCTCCACCTCTATCTTATTTTTATCATGCTTTGGTCTTTCTCTCACCCCTGCTCTTTCACTTTAACTCTCACATGCTCCGTCTTTATCTTCCTATCCTATTATTTAGGTTTTCCTCTTTATCTGTTTAATACTGTTTCCGCACTTCCCTCCACCATGACCAAACCCCAAAAAGTTCACCCTCTCTTCTCTCTGCCTTATCTTTGTCCGCACTGCATGGAAGAAAAAAGGGAGGAATAAACATGCCATATCTATGTCCTTTCTGACCCTTTCTCCTCAAAGCCTTTTGCCTCACTATGCTTGTCCATTGCCTGTGCAGAACTGAAAAAACACAGCTTTTCGCTCAAAAATGAGAAATAAGAAATATAAGGGATTAATATAAGAATGGAAGTGGCTTTTAAATGAAAGACAACCAATTCAAAAAGTGTACATTTCCAATAAGGTTTTCCCAACTCAACAAAACAGAATTTCCTCTTGATAAACGAGTGATTCTTACGTGTTCTTCATATTTGTGTCCCTGTCAGATGACCCAGGAGCAGTATATTCTCGCAGCGCAGCCCAACCCACTCCACCAGCGGGGGCCATCAGTATGTGGTGCCCAGGTTTACCCAGCAGTGGGGATCTACGGCTGGAGGAAGAGATGCTTGTACTTCTTCATCCTCCTTCTCCTCGTCACCATGATCGTCAACCTGGCGCTCACCATCTGGATCCTCAAGGTCATGAACTTCACTCCGGTAAGAGGCGTCATTAAATGGCAAAATGTTATGCAGTTTTATGTTTATGAGGGAATTTATGTGAATTTATGTCTACATGTGTTTTAGTTACATTACATTAGTAACTGGATATTATCCTTGTCCTTGTCTATTAGAATTTTGTTGACTGTAGTTGTATTTGCCTACATATTGTGGTTCAATTAGCGCTATATAGTGCCATGCAGATTTAGTAGAATTTAGATTAAAATGGGACAAAATGTTCAGTGCCATTTAGCGTTGATCTAAATACTGTTTTTGTGCACCCATTCAACATAAATACTTTGCATGTTTACAGAAAATGCTGTAATCCTTTGTATAATATATTGCGTCTTCCATAAAAAAATTAAAAAAAAACCCATAGGTTGTTTGTGCTAGCAGCAAATTATGACCCATTTGTATGTTTCTATTATGTTTCAGCATCTACATGGAGTGGCTGTGTGAGACAGCATCAGCCATTTCAGTAAATGCGCTTTACATTCAAGTGGCAAAGTCCATTAGTGGCCATAATAATTGTGTTGGTAGGAAAGGAGAAAGTCTGATGATGTTGTTATAGAGTTTGCATAAGTAGGAGATTGGGGTGGATGGATGGGTCGGCTGCTGTTCCTTCCCTGTTTCCAACCAACACTCAGTGTTGTTGCTTTTAAACATGACTTTGATCATCCTAAAACCTTAAATGCATGTTTATTATTGTAACCACAACGCACAGGTCTTCTAGCCTTCACAAAGAACTTATTTTGACCCAAACCATGATATTTTTGCACCTAAATCGAACTGAATTTCTACTGTGGCATTGTCACAGCATGAAACAGTGATTTTTCAAATTTTATCAGTGGTAAAACTCCTGCAGCCCTAGAGCTACTAATTCAGGATGTACCCCTATGGGTTGTATCAGTGCATACAGACCACTGACTGAATATACGATGGATGTCACATCATCACTTCCCTCCACTATGCAAAAGTGAAGCCAAAAAATTATTAATACAGCAGCTACCATCTTGCATTTTTGTAACCAGATTCTGTGCAGCAGTGACCAGGAGTTGAGTGAAGTATCAGGACCGCTAATCAAAGCTGTCAAATCACCCAAAACACACCCCTTTTATATCATCAAATAACTTATTAAAAACAAACAACAGAAATGTGGCCACTTGTACATGAATCAGCCTGATAATATCTACCAAATAGGACAGAAATCAGCTTTTAGTTTGGCCCATGTCCTATCCACTAGCATGGAGGAGGTGGGCTTTATAACCTATGGGGTATTCGGATTGAAAGTACTGGGGAAGCAGTTGGACTATGGTCCCATTCTCTGTTACTGCAGAAGTTAGGGTTATGAAACTTACAGTACATCAAATGATCACTCCATTTACACCAACAATCCCTGAAAAAAATCAGTGTGACATGTTGATGGGTCCAGGGATATTTATCATTTTGTCATTTTAAATTGATTTAACAAATTTCCTCCTCAGTATTATACAGTGCATCATGTTTATTCTAATCTAACATTCATTCTCCATTGAAGCTGGGAAGTGGTGCAGTGTTGCTGTTTCTAATGCCCAATTGCCCGAGAGCAAAATTATAATCAAAGTCATTATTTTGTGTTTAATTTGTAATTTAATTCATCAGTTTGTTGCTTAAAGTCCAAATGTGTTCATATTTTGAGACAAACACTGATCATATCAGTAATTAAAGCAGTTTTATTATGGAAAAAGCCCACAGTTAACCAATTACTGGCTGTTAGCATGGCGGACCATCAATTAAGGGATTTTGCATCTTGAGTTGCATATACTGTAAACGTGTGTTTACTTTAGCTGAAATGAAAACAGTATTCACTTCTTATTATGAATCCAGCTATAAGGAGCTGCTGCTGCTTCGATGGCCTTACAGCTGTCATTTCCATCATCACCATTCAAATCACATCTAACTGGCTGCAGTATAATGAAGGCCTTTCTCAAACTTTTTGTTTGGAGTTGCCAGATGTGATTCTCATTGTGATGGTGGAGGGAGAAAAACAGATTTGCTTTTGAAAAGACAGCTTTGGCAGGAAATTGGAGAGGAGGGACTTGCGGGGATAGCAGTTAACGTGTTGTTGTTGTGTGTGTGTGTGTGTGTGTGTGTGTGAGAGAGAGAGAGAGAAACATACAGAAACTGAGAAAGTGTTTGTGTATATGTTTGTGTAATTAATAAGCAATTGTTAATCCTGATATGTGTGTGCATTTATAGTGTGTGTCCCTTTCCATGCTTCTGTGTGTCAACACCTACCTTTGTGTTTGTGTGTGTACGTCCTCCCCTGAGTCCTTTGGGCTTTTACTGCAGAGAAATTCAATTTGAGTTGTCACTCACCCATCCGCCTGCCTAACTCCTGGTCTGGACTAGACTAGTATGTGTGTGCACACGTGTGTTAGTGTGCAATGTGTGCAGTGTATGGTCATCATCTTAGTACCTACTTAATCCACAGTGTTTCATTTGTAACACAATTTGTAATGTGCTGTTCTGCATGCTGGCATAATGACCTCTTATCACGTGTGCATACATTTATTAAAAGCTCCTCAGTGGTCATAAAGCAGATGTTGTGTATCAGCATTCACAGTTACATTTACACTCCACCAACACGATATTGGTGTCAAACCTTCTACAGTAAAACTGTAGCGTTGGTTGTTTCATTAAGATCTATTCTCCAAGGGGAAAAAGGTTCCTGTGCAAAAATTTTGTGCAGCAACTTTGTGTACCTTTAATCTGTAAATGATAAATAATAGAAGAATAAAACTGTCAGTGTACTGTAATATGTTTAAGCTTTCTTACATCTACATGTTGATGGTAAACTTTACCTGCAGTGTGTGAAGTGTCCTTGTGCCGGTCTGTGGGGACGTCAAATCAAACTTTATCCTTGTACTCTTCAGATCAGTTACAGGGTGCTTAAAAGATGATAGAACAACAACTGAAAAATCAATAAATTGACCTGCATTAATCACAAATGGGTTATAGCTGCATTACAACAATGACACATGGAAATATAACAGGAATAAATCAGACAAAAACATTTAGTTCATAAAGAGTGAAAGGAGAGAGACAGCCTCAGTCAGTCATTGTTATATAGGTCTTAATGATGTTAAATTAACAATAGTTTTTTTATATTCAATCAGCTTTTAATTTACTGGAATATAAAACACATTCGCAATTGTGAATATGAAATATATTGGTAATTCTTTATCTTTACTGGAGAGATGAATCACATCCAATAGGGGCTTTTTGATATTAGTGTACAAGACTCATATAATATACAAATTTCCCTTATTATAAATTAAAGCGAAATTAAAATATATTTGTTCAAATATGATGGACAAGCCTTTTGGTCTTAGATTAGCTGACCTTTTCCTGCCTTTTTCTTCGATTTCCCCTTAGCTTTCTGCCATCTCTCTCTGACCGGCATCTTTTTCACTGGTGGAAAAAGCAATTAGGTACTCAAGTCTTGCACTTAAGTACAATTTTGAGGCATCTGTACGTTAAGTATTTCAATTTTCTGCTACTCCATATTTCAGCTTTACTATAGTTCAGTTGAAAATATTGTACTCTTTACTGCACTACATGTAACTAAAGTAACTATAGTTATGAAACTTTAGTTACTTTAGTTACAGTATAATCATAAGACTTTGTTCTCCAGTGGGAAACTCACAAACTACCTAGCAGTAATTCAAATTACAAACACATAAGGTAGTTAACATTAGCTCCACCTGCACCAGCTGGTGCATTAAATGTAAACATTAATGCATCAGTCCAATAATATAATACACAATGTGGAATGTGCCATTCTACATGATCTTTGCTAATTCAAGTATATTTTTATGCTCATATTTTTGTGCTTGTCCTTAATTAACATTTTGAATGCAGGGCCTCTACTTGTAACAAAGTATTTTTACACTGTGGTACTAAGTGCTTCTTCCACCACTGCCCTTTTTAACAGATGACGTAAAACATTTGCATTTGTAGAATTCAGTGTTACAGTGGAAATACAGTCTAATGGATATTGTTGCATAGGTTAGGCTACTTACCAACACATCCTCTTTAATTGGTTTGAAATAGTGCATTTCCAAATCTAGTGTACAGTGCTAATGTGTCCACCTAGAAGGTGAGCAGAGCAGCAGCCACAGCACCAGTGCTCAGCGAGGCGTTCAGGGACCATAGCAAGTGTAGGTCACCTGTGCTTTGGAAGTGCTCAGAGTCCACTTTAAAATACCAAAGTGCCTCATGGCAGGGCTGGGGTAAATAAACAAGACAATTCTTCTAAGTTAGTGTGATGCAATTGCTACTGTTTTGTGCATGTTCACATCGGCCACAATTGAATTATTTATAATTAGTGTTGTGAGGGGCACTTTTGATTAACTTGGGCTTGAGCCCCAAGAGCCCACACACATGCCTGCCTTGCTTATAGACTATTGGCACATTGAGATATAACACTAATAACATTTATTTACTTGCCGTGGCTAATTGTGTTTTTACTTTTCATTTGTTATACTCACCTCCTGACAGGACTTGGCTTCACCAGTTTGCTTGATGCTGAGGTTGAGATTTGGGAAGAATGTACGTGAGCTCCTCTGCCACCTTGTGCGTCCTATCCTATCCTATAGCACACATATATGTGTAAACATGTGTGGCTATGGCAAATTTACCTACACCTTTTCTTTGACTCCAATAGCCTTTTATAGCTTAAAATTTCAGTTTGCATTATATGTAAACACATCACAAGAATAATAGGTTCTCTGAGAGTGTATTGTATCGTTGTAACACTAAAACTGTGCCAAATCAAAATGAAAAGATAATTTGAGCAAGTCTGTTTATTAGTGTCTTATAATTTTCTTTCAAAAACGTGCCGATACTTAGCTGTAAATAAAAGTATCATGATCAAAGGTCAAGGTGAAAGTGGAACGCTCAAACACGTCTGCCTCGGAGGGCACCATGATGTACCTCATGATGTTTAATTCCAAAGCAGATTAAAGAGTAGACAGTGAGGACAAAACTCCAGCTTTCTCTGTGAAGAGAAATTACTCACTGCTTTTTAGCTGTTGATTTGAATTTGTCATTTCCTAAAGGTAAATAGGGCAATAGGTACATGATCTCAATTAGCAGATAGGGTGCTCTTTGCTGTCACAGCTGCACTTGTGATTTATGTTGACAAGGGTTATTAATTTATTTATAATCCTACAGTATGGTGTTACTTTGAGTTTCTTTAAAATAAACAAATTTGTGAGCTCAGTGTGTTAGAGAGAGAGAAATAATCATATAGTATTGGAGTGAGATGAGCAGGGACGATGGTGAATGATGCCTGGAAGAAGATGGATAGGAGAGTGACAGGAGTAAGTCTGTGTGTGGTTTAAATAGTGTCCCATCATCCACGCTCAGCTTCTCCCTCCTGTCCTTTGCCTCTGGGGTCCTTGGGGACTTGGATAAGTGTCTGTTTCACTGCCTCATGGAGTGGAAGTGAGCAAGTGATGAGCTGGTAGAGTCAGGCACAGAGTGGAGCTAGATGTGTGGCTATATGTGTTTACAGTGTGACCACTTTCACTCCCTTCTGTTGTTTTGTAGTTGTACATTCATTTCGGTGTGGTTTAAATTGTCAAACCATGCATATATTTGTTTCTAAGGATGAACTATGATGATAAATTCCTGCT
>NW_018128085.1:863916-875310 GCF_001952655.1 Monopterus albus | reverse complement strand
AGAAATTAAAATCTTCATCAGTACCTAAATTGGCATGAACAGATGAAAATGTGAAATTAATTTGTCCATGCTCTTAAAAGCTGGCATTTTGTTTATTATTATATGTAAAACAAGTGATAACAAATCAAATAAGTGAAAATGATGTACTCTGTATTACCATTGCATTATACATAAGGGTAATGAGCAATAGTGCTAGAATAAATAAATATATAAATAAACTGTTCATTTTGTAATTTAGAATCTCATAAGTGTATTATAAATATCTTAACATTTCTCTCAGCATCATAAATTGAATCATAACTCGTTGTGTTAAGGTGAAATCTGTAACAATTGATTTTAAAATAAATCACATCACCACTGCATGCATTAAGTTAAAAGGCATGCCTGTCATAATGTGATAGGTCATGGTTAAAGAGTCCATAGCATGCTTTTCCTTGTTTTCTGACTTATTTACAATGTTACAATGGTGAATTATCATCTTAAACATGACTCAAAGCTCAAAAAATGAGGTGTACGTATGTTCTATTTTTTCTATGCAGAAGTAACTTGGTTTATAGACATCTCACAAACTCTCACTTGCAAGAAATTTTTTTCTAACAGAATTTAAGTATTAAGTGATAGTTTAAGGATTCCCTTGAATGGTCATAATGTCCAGGCAGTTGCGCATTGCCTGATGTCCACCAGTGCCATTGTAAAAGTGGAATTTTTTGACTGCATATACTGTATATATTTTACCTCCTGTTGGTGGTTCGATAGCTGGTGTCCCCACTCTGCATATGAGTGTGTCCTTGGGCAAGACACTGAAACCTGAAGTTACTCCCAGTGTTTGTGTGTGTCTGTTGAACATTCTCTCTAGTGGAGAGCCTCTGTACTGGAGACAAATTCCTTGTGTGTTAAACATTGATGTGATTAAAAAAGAAAATACTCTTACTTTATATATGTAGTTGATTGTTGCTATACCAAGCATAACTAAGAATATTGGTGTGCATGAGCTGTGTATTTAAATGATTGGCCTACTATCTGCTGCCTTATATTTTATTTACTTCACAGATTAGATCAGCTTGCAGCAGTGCTGCATATATTATGTATTTAAGCAGCAACACTGAAAAATCCCTGTAATAAGCCACTCAAGCCAGTAAAACCACGGTGTGATGCTCTAGAGGAAACAATATTTGGACTGCTGCTGAAAATAAACTTGTAGCGGCACCTTTGATAGTGCTGGACTCATTCTTAATACAGTGATGAACTGTTAATATTGATCACATGGAAATGTATTGTTGGTAGTAAGACAACACACAGATTTTCACAAATTCTATTGGTGTGACATCCATAATGTTCATTCTGTTCTACAACAAGTCCTCCAACCTCTACAACCTATATGATTATTCGTCCCTTCCCTCTCATATGTCCCATATGGTCATCTCATTAAATAGCACTTCTACAGTAATGGGAGGAAATGCAACAATTCCACCAACTTTAACGACAATGTATGCCACACTGCTAAGCTTTACAGACCTTTGTTGTCATGGAAACAGCCTTAAATACAATGGATAGCTAGCAGCAAGCTATTGGAACTCCGTATTGGAACACATATTTATGTTTATGTTTACTTTTAGAGAAAAAAAAAAAACCTCTTAAAACACTCAAGCCACACACAGGAACTGAACTCTTCACTTCGGAGGGAAAGTCTTACGTTGTGTGTACCAAGCCATTCACCCCGAGCCTCCTTATAATGTAGACCTTGTGCCTCTATATAATACTGTACATTGCATTACTTACTATAACACAAAACAGTTCATTGTATTAACTTGCTGGCACAAATGACATAAACTGCCGTATTTTACAGGAGGACAGTCTTGTTCTACAGAATCAGCAGCTGCCAAATGACACGTGCACACATTAGACGCAAAGGGGTAGAAAAAAACATATTTATAGAATGCAGAGGACAGTACCAGCTTACAACAACCACAAAGCAGGTTTTAAAACACACACACACGTACACACAAAGCTTAGTATACTTTTGCTCACTTTTTTTCCTTTAAGACCTGTGTTTTTGACATTCTTCATTTTAAGCATGAATATCCTCTGAGTTCTGATGCTGGAAATGCCAGTGATGAAATGAATGATGAAATAATAAAAGCAGTATAGCTCCCATACCAACAGAGAAGAGTGCCACACAAACACAGAAGCACCACCCACAATGTTTGACTGCCAGATGATCTCCGAGGAACACGGGCCAAAGCAATCGCCAGAGAGGAATGATACAAAAAAGAAGAAAATAATGGAACCGTGTCTCAGTGATTTCCACTTTATATCTCTGTCGGCACAAAACAAAGATGTCTTTTTATAGCAAGGTTAGCTACATTTTAGGTTGAAACTCACTGAGAGAGGCAAGAACTTTAAGATTAAATCACTTTGATGTGCGCTTGTACAGTATGTACACACCCATGGAGTATTTGTGTGTGTGTGTGTGTATGTATGTGTGTGTGTTTGTACACAACCAAGTAGCGTATATGTGATGCCTACATCTGAATCAGTCAGCGCTTTAGCCATATTATTTCCAGTGGCAATACATCAGACAATGATAAATAAGAAACACACACACAGACACACACAAAGACCTGACCCCCTGCCTGTTTGTACAGCTCTGTGAGCTCAGTGTGTGTCTACCCCGTGTCTGTGTGCTGTATATGTGTGTCAGTCAGCAGTTTTAGCCTTGTTATCTCTGCTGGCACTCTGTCAAAGATATAAATATGATATATAATAAAGAGTGAACACACTTATCTTAATGGAGTGAGTGTGTGTGTGTGTGTGTATGCCTTTTGGAGAGAAAGACTCTATAGTGTATGTGCTTAGGCAATCAAATGGAACATTTGTTGGTGTGCCATTGGTTGTGTGTCTTTAGGGACATAAGAATGCTGTTATGCTTGCCAAGCTTGCTCGAGTGTGTGTAAGTTTGTGTTTGTACATACACTGAGGTTTCATAAGTTTTCTTTAAGGCTTCAAGAACCCTAAATTTATCTCAACATAATCCCTCTTGTTTACTGTACATATTTACATTTTAGCATAGCCCTCCTGTTCATTCTATATCTTGCTTATTCTTTGTTTGCTTCAAGCAAAGCACTCAGTGGGCGGTCATGTCAGAAGAGGAAAAATGAATGAGATGATCGTGTGCTGAACTTCTCTATTGTACAGTTTCTCTACATTCTCTCTGATGTGAGTAATGATTGCAGTGAAGGGATGTCTGAACACACAGATACGTATACACACTTTCTATATTGGCCACCACACTGAGGTTGCATAGAGAGAAGCTGCCTTTTACTGACCTTCAAACCACTTAGTGATGGCCCTAAATTCAGAACCAGTGCTCTGATTCTGCTGTCAGAGATAAAATACTTAAGTGAGTTGTTCTGTCTGAAAAATAAAGAAACCTTTGCCTTAACTTCTTTAAGCTTCCTTTATGTGTCAAGGTACTCAACAGGACTAGGACCCAAAATGCAGACCAGAACTCCAGTATGCTCAAACCTATATATGTTGTAATCACAACATATTCACAACAAGTATAATGGAAGAAAAAAAAACAGCTTTCACTTTTGACTTCTTGAACGAGTCATTGCCTATTGGAAATATATGAGTTTTGTAGTCGACATTCATTTTAAAAATCGAAGGTAAATATTTACATTTTTCAACACTGTCAGACCCACGCTATTGTTCAGCCTTCTCTGTGTAGCTTTGACTTCATATTTATACTGTATGTCATACACATTCTATATTTTAGGGCACCATGATTAACACATATCCAGGGGTTCCTCTTGTGCTACCCTCAGGCTACATGCTGATTCCACCCTTTCTTTAGGCACCTATTAACACTGGAATGATATGATGACCACTTTGGCTATGCAGTAAGCCATCCAAAACCTCAGGTGAACTCCAGTCCCTTTATTGTTTGGACATCCTTTACAAATCAAATGCGTTGCACAGAGAGTTTAAAAATGCATTCTCTGTTCCACTGTGCATTAAATGATTTCTAGAGGAGATGAAACTTTAATGATTCCTGTGGGGAAATTGGATCTTTGCAGCAGCAAATAAGCTACAGCAAAGAAAAACACTGGGTTATAAATAAGAATAGGGCAAACAAGGTGATTTTACACATAGCAAAGAAGACCATAACAACACTAACAGCATATTCAACACAGTCATGTATGTATATGCTGTATATGAATTACAGCCTGGTTTTGCTGCTAGCAAACAACGAATGGTATGTAATCAAAATATATGATAACCTACAGTATGCAGTGAGAAAAACAATGAACAGCGTGAATTTAGCTAATACATAGCAAATAATCAGGTGCAAGACATGATATTGCTCAAAATGAGTCAATGTGAGCTGAAGGAATGAAAGAATGTAGCAAAAGTAATGAGGCAGTATGACAAATCAGTGCTTTTTCACTGTAATAACTTAATCTGTTTCACAGATTAATAAAAAGTAGCCTACACTCTCATAGTGGTGTGAGACTAGCTTTTGATCCCTGAGGTGACCGTTTTGGATGCTAGAGTACAGATTACTGCACTGTCAACCCCTGGCTATTATGGCAGAAACACTGACGCTTGGTATTAGGATGCCGATTTATAATTGGTGATGTGGAATCTGCACCATGCGAGTTCCATGTCATTATTGAGCGCAGGTGCATAGAGTCCAGAAATTGTGTCTCGATTTAAAGAACCTCTAATTTTACCTACCTACAATAAACATATATAGTAAATACTTTTATGTAAGATATGCAGGTGTGAATATGCATCTATGGCTGTTTAGCTGTCTTTATAACTAGCTGAAAATACATGTACAGCACCATACAGGATGTATTGAAAATGGTTTCACACTGACTAGCGAGAGTACCTGTGGTCCTGCTCAAAACACAAGTACAAAATGAACCAAAGCACAAAAAAAGGAATATTCTGAAAAGGCATAAAACCCAGTTTTTACTCTAAACTGGTCTGATACTGTGGTTTGATTGCATATTCTTTAGTCTTTCATTATTTTATTTATTTATTTTTTTCACTGCTTTCTAATTTCTCTCTGTAACGTATAGTGTGGAAAAACGTGTTACTGAAATTGAGTTGTGATCGTATTCATTATTCGCTGACCCTGGAGCCTGTAAAACAATAAGTGAGAACATTGTATGGTTTGAAAAATGCATTGTCACCAGAATTAAAAATTATTGCTATTCCCCAGTGCTGAAAGAAAAAAAAAACTCAAGCTTAAACTTTGAAATATATTTTGATACACTTTTAGTTATTAGAGATCACTTCTGTTCTGTTGTTGCGTGAACAAATGTGGCTTACTAAAATCAATGAACAATTGTACACACTTGCTGATTCTGTTTGTTTCACTCCTCACCCTGTAGGATTTTTCATTCATGATGTCCTTCAGTTTCTCTCTTTATTACTGTGTAATAATAGGACATAACTGAATTATCACTGAGCAAATTTGGGCTTCTGGCTTTTTCGTTATGATTTGTATTTTTTTTTCACTTACATTGATTTTCTTTAAGAAAAATAAGAGGCCGGCTCCTTTTTACTTTGGGTGATGTCGTAATGCTGTGATACATGAAGGCCATCCTTACGAAATGCGTGATACCAGGTTACAAATACTCCCAGCTGTGCTGTTTGTCAATGTAATACTGCACCTCTGAGATACACTCCCTGCATGTTAAAGGACACCTCTGTTTAAATGTACTCTGTAAAAGTTTTAGAAACCCTCTTAGGTTTCGGTGTAGTGTTACAGTATGAGTTTGGAGTTAAAAACAAACAACACTTTTGTGCCATTCTGTACTATTGAGCTGGGTGAAATGGAACAAAAAAGCTATTTAGATTAAACTTTCTAATTTTGTTTATCACATTTGTTTATATCAATCTCAGTTATCACTCCAACCATGTAAAAGCAAAGTTTTCTCTCTTAAATGAACACAGGGGAAGTCAAGAGTTTGTTTTGCTTAGAGATTATTCATCTCTATTATTTAGCACCGAATATCCACACATTCACTTGAAAACAAGCTTATAAGGTCTTTGCAGAGCTGAAACACTTTGAAAAATAGCTGCTATAAGTGAATTTACTAGGTATACACAACAAACAAATAAATAAATAACAACCGGATACAGTTACACTCCTTGACACTAATATAATTTATTGGCCAGTAATTTATTGAAAAACTATTGTAGTCGCGGTAACATCATTGTTGAATTGGATCTCATTAGCAGCCTACTGTATGTATTGTATTTCAGCCTCAACTCATAACTTGTGTGTGTATAAGCAGCTCTGAACCCTGAAGTGACACGTTGAAATTCAACATAAACAATGTACATGTCAGAAAAATCTGACAAGTTGTGACATTTTAAATGCTGAGACATCAAAGCGACTAATCTAAAAAAAAATTTACTGGAACATATTAAGACATTTACAGTCGTTTGAGGAATGGTGATTTCTGAACATGTCACCCAGAGCTACTGCTGCGATCTGTGTGGGAGAAAGCCAACATGGAACATGAGAGAGTGTGACAAAAGTTGACTTTTTCACCCCTCACAAAACCTTCCTATTCCTGAGAAACTGTGGCTGACAAAGCCTAATCAGAAGCATGGCTAAGTGAGCAACTTGGCTGTGATGATGCATGGCACTGATTTTAAACAGTACACACAATAGTTAAAACTATAAAAGTATATACAACAACACAAGCACTGGAACAAAATTGTTTTTTATTTCCAAGTGTAAGACAAAAGCATCTGCTGTGATTGTGGTCGTTTTATATTGAGCCTGATTATATGCTTTTGCCACCTGTTGTCTTCCTCTCACATTCTTCATTTCTTCTCTTGCACCCAGAAACTTGACTGCCCTCACTTGTTTGCCTCACCTCACCATCATTTCTTCCACCTCCTCCTCTCCCTCTCATTCTTTCTCTTCTCTTTACTCCTTCCCTTCAGGGCCCTCCATGGAAGATCTCTTACTTTCATTTTTAATCTAGGTGTTGCCCAGCCTCTGTGGAAAATCCACGTGTGTGTCTGTGTGTGGGGAAGAATTCCAAACTTCTGAAAACAGAGGGGGGTCAAAATAGATCAGATTGATCTCCAGGTTCTCCTCTTGTTTGTTTTTCCTTTTCCATTTTCTTTGAGGTTTAAACATAGAGGGGAGTGTTTTATTTCTCTCCAGTTGGAGGAAGAAGACTGAAGGATGAGTGGACATAAGTGATGGGGGTGATGCATGAGAGAGCAAGAAAGGAAAAGAGAGAGGATCAGGGTTATGGAGAATAGGAAATAGGTGGAGCAGAGTGTGGGCAGAACATGAATATAATAGATGTCATGATTGGAAATGAAATGAGAGGCAGGAAAGAAAAGAAAGGAAAGAAAGGGAAATCAAAGAAAAAGAGAAAATGGGCAAGTGAAGAGGACACATGGTAAATAGTGGATAGTTGAGATCGGGGGAAAGAGGGACACTGATGAGTATAAGATGAAGCTATGGGTGGGGGTGGGGGTGTACAGAAGTGATGAACTGATTGCATCTATTGTATCAATGCAACCCAGTGAGAAGATTACAAAGCATTTGATTTGCTCTGTAGTCAATTTCCTCTCTGCTTCCTTTGTCTTACTCACAACACACACACATGCACACGGCTCCCCAGGTACACTATTGCTGATAAGCAGCACATTATTCCATTATTATGTTTTCCACATTGTGTGACATTAATTTTTAAAAGGGAAGTTGTCTTGTATTGGCCACTGTGTAAATCCAATAAAGAATTGATCACAGCACAGAACCCCTTTAACATGGTAATATTATTCAAAATGAGGAGCAGCTAAAGCTATTCAAAAGGCAACCCGATGGCCTCCATCTGATTTGAGGTCAAAGGCATGTTTGTCTTTGATTATAAATAAAACAAGGGCATTGCATGTATTTTGCCTTTGACTGTAATTTGATTAAACATGACGAGCACACTGGGCAACAAGTCGGGGCTAGAGTTTATATGGTCAGACAACACTTAACTCTTAACATTTAAATTTTGTTCAGCATTTACTTTCTGTTTAATTTTGATAATTAAGTATTGCCATTGCTGTTAGGCCAAACATTTCTCAACACTGAAATTGGGAAGGACCCAATGTTGTAAATAATGTTAAGAGCTACGTATGTTTTGTACCTGTTCATCATGTGGTTCTTGAATATAGTGACATAAATATGAAGACATCTCTAAAATTATTGCCAAACCAGAAAAGCACAGCATTTGATTTTTTTATTTATTTTTTTTTTGTTTTGTTTTTTGCGGTTTGATCCTAAGAGCATGTTTTTAATTTGAACTGGCAGGTGTCACAGATAATTTTGCACTATTCTCCGAATGTAAACAACTACTGTAGGTGCATCTACCCAGCAAGGGGTAAACAAAGAAGTGATAAATGAGTTGCAGAATTAGCATCAACACAAAGGAAAAAAGGTGGCTGATTTTCATTCACATCTATTCACTGACATGAGTGGCATACTGTACTCATTTATATTTTAATTCTGAGTTCTACTAGAAAATGTTTACATGTAGTTCTACCATAAAACCGTATATTGTCTCATCTTGTGAGCTACAGTAAGTGTATCGTCACACCCCTAGTATACACTAATCAGCCATAACATTAAAACCACTGGCAGGTGAAGTGAAAACATTTATTATCTCTTCATAATAGCACCTGTCAAGAAGTGAGATATATTAGGCAGCAAGTGAACAGTCGGTTTATGTGCTAGGAGCAGGAAAAATGGCCAAGTGTAAAGATCTGAGTGAGTTTGACAAGGGCCAAATTGTGATGACTCAACAACTGGGTCAGAGCATCTCCCAAACTGCAGGTGCTGTGGGGTGTTTCCAGTATGCAGTGGTCAGTACCTACCAAAAGTGAGCAAAGGAAGGACAACTGATGAACCAGCAACAGGGTCATGGGTGCCCAAGGCTCACTGAGGCATGTGGGGAACGAAGGCTAGGGTGTATAGCTGCAGAATGGTCAGTGTCCATGCTGACCTCTATCCAGTGCAGAAAGCTCCAACAATGGGAAGCTTAGAAATGGAAAACTTGAGTCCTGACATTCATGTGGATGTTACTTTGGCATGTTCCACCTACCAAAACAAAGTGGCAGACCAAGCACACCTCCTTTGTGCAGATGAAGTACACCACTTCATGGCAACAGTATTCCCTGATGGCAGAGGATCTGCTCTGACACAGTGTAAAAATTGTTCAGGAATAGTTTGAGGAACATGACAGAGTTCGAGTTTGGAGCACAAAGACAGTAGAGTGGACACTGCATGCCAACTGACTAGCAGCAAAAACAGAAACAGACAATATGTATTTTATTAACGAATCACTACCTCGGACATGTTTCTCTGTGCTTTCATGTACAGTAGTGGACCCAGGAATGTGCCTGCTGGAGGACCTGTCCAGTATTATACATGCTTATAATAGGGTGTAATACAGGCACAGCAGCCCAACTGCTCAACATTGCAGCGGGATGTAATGAGGATGCAGGAGAAAGTGGGCCACATCCAGCTTTTGACTAATATTTCTTATCAATAATTAATTTTATTCAGCAGCACAGGGTTAAAAACAAATGACTGATATCACACCACGCTTGTTTCAGACACAACATTATGGCAGAATCAGCAGGTGGACAGTGTTGTCTGACAAACACAAGTAACATGTTTTTATAAGTAGTTTAATTTTATGACAGTGAAGTTAGATCAGCAACAGCACATGAAGCATTACTAACATATAATTTGCCATCTTACATACAATGCTCACAGCCTAACATTAAACAACAGAGACTTAATGCTGGCACAGCCCTTGTTATAGGACCGCTCAGCTACAGTCAATGTCCTAATGTTACTTTGTGGTAAATATCAATAACAGCATGCTAACAGCACAGCTGGGGCTGCTGTCACGGTTGAGAGGAGGAAAAGGTAGAAGACTTTTTATTCATACACTGACTTAACTAGTTGTACAACATCTTTATAAAACAGGGTTTACAGAGAAAAAACAATAAAAGCAAAACAATAAAACACAGAAGACATAAAAAAACAACAAATCAAAGGACAAGGCACAAACTATTTAGAAAGAAAATAAAAGAGTAAAAGGATGTAATAAACAGTTTGTGGAGAGCCGGCTGAAACCTTTTTTCTTTATGTTAAGGTACATTCACATCAGGAACTTTGTTTGTGTTTAACAAGGACATCCAATCACAAAAGCATCATTTGTCTCCTTTAAAGAAGGTGCAGTGTTAGTTAAGTCATCGGGCTTTGCAGGGTTGTGTTGCTATACAGTAGATTTTGGTTTGATTAGGTTTTTGTTACAATTCAAAACAGGAAAGTATAGAAAAAGGGTGCATTAACTAGAAATTCAAAGCTTTAAATGCCACTAACAAAAAAGGATATATGATTCCTCAGTTACATTTATGTTCAGCATCCAACATTGTGACACTCCCAAACCTCAGGCAAAAGCTGGACAGAACTCCTTCTGTGTGTATTTAACAATCACTCTTAAACTCATTATGAAATCTGGCACACATTCAGGCATCACCTTGTGCCTTAACAGCCATTTTGCACAGTAACTGCTGTTTCACATGACCTATACTACATGCTGTATTGCATGTAAAGCCTGATGACTTATTTTGTTTCAGAATATGTATAGTTTACTGTTTATAATGTTCATTTTTATGTTCCTCTATACTGTATATTCCCTAAGGAACAGGAGCACTATAATGTGTATGGTGTTGAATTACAATAAAGTAAACTTGAACTTCTGGTCCTGGCCTTTCTGCCCTGTCTCCTTCTGTCTAACAGTTTCCCAGTATGTCAATCAGTATGTTCGAAGGCTTGCCTGGGATTGGTTCCCCTGCTGCACAAGGTCCTTGGCTGGCCTCTGTCTCTTATTGATTGGATCGGCATCCCAGTCCCGTGATCCAGTCCAAGAGCAGCAATTATTCTCACCTGTTCACCTGCTTTAAAAGCCCAGTTTGGCTCTCAGTCAGGGTGGTTGTGATTTGAAGTGAGCAGCTTGCTGTTGTGTTTTCTGTCCTTTTGTCTCTTATTTGTGTAGGCCTGTTATTAGGGGCTATTCATGTCCAGTTCATCATACTCATTTTTTGTGTTCATCCCATGTGAAAAACCATTATGTGCTATGTACTTAGGCTTGAAAGGTGTTTATTATTTGCTTTATTCTGAATATTTATAATTTTGTCTGATTATGTTTGACAGTTTTGTTTGGGCCCTTTGCCCTCAGCCAGTTTTTGTTATTTCATTTAGCATTTGTAAAAACACCCCTGATTATTTTAATGACTTTAGTTAACCTTTTAGAGCTGGTTACTTATGTTACTTCCCTTTCCCTA
>NW_018128085.1:855628-863854 GCF_001952655.1 Monopterus albus | reverse complement strand
TTTGTCTGTGTGATATATAAAAGTAAGAAAATTTTATTACAGAGGACCTGCACTTTCTACATGATGGATGATTGATGGTTAGAAGAAATAATAAACCGTTGTCATGGGGAATTTCTCTTCTCCTTATGTCTTTGTATAGAAGGGCAGGTTGACATTTATCTGTTTCTGTGTAATGGGGATTGCTTTCATTTGTCGTGAGGCTGTATTCAATCACAGGAGCTGTGATGCAAAAAGAAGGTTATCTATGACCCGTGAGCCATACATGAATGCATTAAATTTTCAATATTATAATAATTTATTTCATTTCACTTAATACTCAGTCTCCGGTCCTACATTTTACATTTTTGAGATGTTGTAAAACATGTTCCTCAGATATTGGCATAACAAGAGAAGAATTTCTTTCTGTTAATGAGTCATAATGAAATTACTTTATCCTTATCTTGGATTCTGACTCAGTTGAATGAAACAAGCAATGCCAATGAGAATATAATATAACCTGGGTTTATAGGTATTATGGTGGCATAACACATTCATTGTGTCTGAGGGACAAATCATAAAAAAATCATGATTGAGATGACATTAGAAACCAGTAAACACACCTAATTGTGAATTATTACTTACTGGAGCGGTGTTATATAACAACAAAAAAGTCTGTTTAGACTGTAGAGCTACAGTTTTACTGGCAAATATTGTGTTATATGGGCTCTGCTTGTGTCCCTCTCTCTCTCTTTGTCAAGAAGAGCATGAGGACAGTTATTGCACATCACTGTTTGTCAAGGATTCTCCTAATTTCTTTGCAACATCCTTTGAGTCTCATCAGTACTCCACATTGGTCGGCAGGGGCTGATAATCCTTTGAACACACATTTTCTATTGTGATTTATTTTGGTTTCACATTGTCACAGTAGCTAGATGGTAAATTTCAAACAGAAAATTGCTCTAACCTTTACAGTAGAAGCTTAATAGAATGGACTTTAAAAGCATCACAGAAACAATACAGAAAAAAAAATCCAAATGAGGGCAAATGGCCTGATTTGAAATGGTAATATAAACCAGTTTAATGAGTAGTCTTTATTAAACTTTCCTGTACTTGAAAAGGACTAGCATTGCTTGGTTACACAGGGTTAGTGTTTTTCAGCTTCTTTGGCAAGAAGCAACCCTGTTTCAGCTTGCAGTGCAGCACTCGTTAACCCCGTCCTCAAGTGAGGTACTTGTCCTTCTGTTTTTGGCTCCAGCCATGTTCTTACACATCTGACTGAGTTTTAGTGCTTTACACTTTCACAGCCCAGTGATTACAGAATACTGGGTTTAGAAACACTGTATTCAGGACCAAGCTAAACCTGTGTGGTGTTCTGCTTTGATCTCTGGAAAAGAGGCTTGGTCCTGTATGGGAAACCAAACTCCTCAGAGAGCAGGGCTGTAAATCGGGTTTCATCATGATACTGTTTATATCGCATATTGATTCTCTTAGAGACAGATACTGCACAGAGGTCAGAGTCAGTGTGGATTGAACAGATCCACCACTTCATGTCTGACTTTCAGAATGAATTCCCTCTCAGAAGAATCACCTGGTGCTTGTTGTCCAGTTTGAAGAGCGCAGCATTTCAACATAAATGTGTAAAGGTGTGGCTGGCTGAGTGTCAAAATAAAGGTACATCTAACATCAATGTCCACACTTAGCTTCAAAAACAAATAAATAAATAAATAAATGTTATAGAGAAAACAGCATATTTGCCATTTTGACAGGACCTTGGAGACCAGGCATTTACATTTGACATATACAGATGATAAAAAGACTCCATCTGACACTCAACAGGGAACAACTTGCCA
Organism: Monopterus albus; assembly: GCF_001952655.1. NCBI lineage: Eukaryota > Metazoa > Chordata > Actinopteri > Synbranchiformes > Synbranchidae > Monopterus > Monopterus albus. The sequence goes on along the minus strand of NW_018128085.1, from coordinate 862,025 downwards.
TCCACTTTCTTGCCATTTCAGACAGAGAGAGAGAGAGGAAGCAGGATCCCTCTTGACACCTGCTGGCATAATATTTACTTTCTTTTATGTCAGATAGAGAGGGATACTGACTGAGCGAGGGACTGATAGAGGTTATGGATGTAAAAAAAAAAGACCAACATTGACACAAACTTTGCAAGGTCAAACTAAAAATTAATAAGTAAAGCAAAAGAACTAAAGAAGTGGATGCTTGTGTGTCCAACAATTACTGAAGTTCCCGAGTAAGGAAATGTTTGACTATAAAACTGTATCTTATATAAAGCAAGTAACTTCAATATAACAATCTTGTAAGTGCTGAGACAACAAAATACTTTACTACTTTAAAATCAGATCATTTAGCAAAATCTAACTTTACACAGTAACACTATTTAATAAGAGTGATAGAAGTTCCAATTGCATGCACTTTAGTTCTTACAGTTTTGTGAAAGTAACAGTGTTTCTGCATCATTTGGTAAACACTGTCTTTCTTTCCAGGTGTGCCAATACAGCACCCTGCCATGTTCTGTGTCCTTTGGCAGTGGCTGGTTTTCTGGACACCTGTATTACTGACACCTTCTGTTTGATATTTATATATCAGACAGCTGTTGTTTGCCCCTGCAGACAGAGTTAGTTGAATGCCATCTGTACATTGGAGAAAATACCCACTGAAAATCAGTGTTAGATTCTAATTTAAATACATAGGACGGGAATTCCCATGGAAACAGAGTTTGGGGGTTGGGCTCGATATCTCCATTGGTGACACAGTCCTTTATGTAGGCTTTGACTATAAATCTTCCTGGTATCAGTATATTTTCAGAGCCATTCTTCAGCATCCAGTGAAGAGTGACAGGAAAAGAAGGATGTTACGCTGCAGAAGTCGTGAACCAATTTATAAACTTTGGTGTCATCAATCTGTATTATGTGCCTCTTAGGGAATTCACAGCAGTAGAAGACAAAAAAAAAGCCATCCTGCTCAGTGTGGCAGCACATTCTGCTAAGCCTGGAAAGCCTCACATTTTGCTTCAGTTCATGTAAAGCTTTTGTTGCTAGAAACAACCTCAGTTTTGTAAATCTGAAGCTGCACACTGGAAATACTAGACAGTATATGTGTGACTGTTGGAACAGCTCCTTTATCTTTTGCAGTATCACATTTTATGGTAAATGATACCTGAGTTGCTGCCTGTAGGTCTAATGTCACTCTTCAGTCAGAAAAAAAAAAATCAAAGACTAGTTTGTACAAAGTAGTTTATTAATAAGGCCACTTATTAAAGGTTTCACTTTGTGAAGTGACCAAAACACCAGTCACCTTCTTATTTAAGAAGCATATTGTGTGTCGTTTACCAGATGTGCTGTATCATTTGGTTAGCTTCAACTTTGGCCTTATGTTCCTCTATGTTGATGCATTTACAGTAGGTAATTCTTTAATAATAATCATATGTTCGTTCAGTGCTTGCCCCCTACAGTATATATGAGTATTGTGTCACAGATTAACCAAATCACTGCTAAACCATATCCTTATAATGAGGCTGGATTCTCATTTGGTTTCACTTCTGTCAGATCAGTGCTGTCATCAAGGTAGACAACTTTTATTATAAGTGATGTACGTGTATACACCAACATAATTTTCATTCAATGCTGAAGTTGTAGTAGTGGATGCTAGTAGCAGTTTTTTTTTTTCAACTATATATTATGCAGATTTAAGAGATATTTATATGTAACTTTACAAAAACCTGCACAGCTCTTTCTATCTCATCCAAGTTTGTTGTCATTTGTGTGGCCATATATCTGTTGCTGGTTTCCATGGCTCTAGCTACATAGAAGGCAGACGACATCACCGTTCCTTTTCTACATGGCAGAAATAGCCATTTATTTTACTTTATATAGCCTAGCAAATAAAATTTTGGTAGAAGTGTTATGTCTCTGCTGCACGTCTTCCTTTAAAAACTCACATGTCACAGGACACTCAATCGTTTTTAAGTGAGGGTAATCCCCCACTTACAGTAATAGACAACAAACCTTCAGCCACTTTCATCAGTCTAGAGGGATAACTGCAAGTAAACAGAACTATAAAGATCAGACAAAGCTTACACTTTAGCTCACAGTATGCTGATAACAGTCATCACTCAATCTGCTTGTGTACATTATGTAAGCTTGTGTGTGTGCGCGTGTGTGTATGTGTGTAAAGGACACAGTGAAAGAAAGCGTCTGAGAATGTGACATCTCTTTCCTCCTCTATAAACAACCACCTCATTATTGCTCAGAGGTCTTTCTGGTTCTAGTGGTTCATTGTTACTGGAACCGACTCTGGGCTGCATGGATTACACCACCCACATCCTCCAAGAGCAAAATTACATGCCGCTGTTGTTTTGTGTTGCAATCACGCTGAGGGCCTAAATAGATGCAGCTAGAAATTTAATATAATCTTCCAGTTGTTTTCCATTTGTCAGAAGTATCTCTTTTAAATATCCACGAGACTCGGTTCAGTAATGTTACTTGTTTTACAGTGTTTGTTTTATTCCCATCTTTGCCTAACAGGGGGAGAAAAAAATCAATTTTGTTTTCTGTTACAAAGAATGGAATTGATTTTTTTCCATCAGCAAGTGAACAATTAGTGAATACGAGATGAGAACAGTTTGATTTGTATTTATTTGAAAGTAAGTAAAGTTTTAGCTATGAAGTGCCTGTGGGAGAAGTCAGACACTATGTAATGATTTTCCGTGTTATGAAAAGTTTAAAGGATTTTGGCTGAAATATACTTAACACAAGCTGTTGTTTTAAGTGGGGACATGAGCGCTCTGATAAGGTGTTTTTGAGGAAAACCTTCAAATCCAAGGCCAACAATTGGTTCATAGGTAAGTGTAGAAGTATAATACAGCCCTGTCTTGAGTACCCCAATTTGTTGTTTACAAATTTTTGCATTGACGATGTATCTTCTGGGTTGTGGTTTTAAGTAGGGCGCAATTTAATAAAGTGTGTTTGTCTTAATTTTTGACAAATTACAGTTATTACAATGTTATGCATTCTTTATCCCATATGGAAATTCACTTTTGTCAGGTCCTGTTTCACAGCAGCATCCCTGGAGCTGACGGAAGCTCAGTGACTTACTCAGTACCTGAACATGTCCACCTACTGTAAATGTGCAAACATCTTAGATAGTGTCCAGATATCACAATAACTAAACCACATTTATCACTCTGACCAGCACAGGGAGACTAATGTATGCTTTTATATTCAACAGGTTAGACTATTGTAGTGCTCCACAGTCCCCCAAAATGTTATTAATCACTTCAAGATGTTTCCAAACTCTGCTGCCTGGGTGATTAGAAGAAGAAAGCACATTACATGTACTTTAAATTCCTTACCTCTCATTTCCACTGGATGCAGCTGTGTTGTCTTTTGTCCATTTACTGGGCAGCATGGTGGAGCCGTGACTAGTACTGCTCACAGCAAGAAGGTTCCAGGTTTGAGCCTGGTCAACCTGGTGCCTTTCTGTGTGGAGTTTGCATGTTCTCTCCCAGTACTTCGGCTTCCTCCCACAGTCCAAAGACATGCAGCTTAGGTTGATTAGTGACTCTAAATTGACCGTAGGAGTGAGTGTAAGTGTGTGTGGCTGTTTGTCTCTAAGTGTCAGCCCTGTGATAGACCGGTGACCTGTCCAGGGTGTAGCCCGCCTCTCGCCCAATGTTATCTGGGATAGGCTCCAGCCCCCCTGCGACCCTCATCAGGATAAGCAGTATAGACAGTGGATGGATGGTTTTATTATAATCTTTACAGTATTTTTTCATTTGCATTAGGGGCTATTCATGCTTTGTCCGCTCACATATCCGCTAAGGGTGAGTGACATCATTTTATCATCTTCCCAGGTCTACAACGGTCTGTGCCGATGGTCATGCACAGCATAATCCCAAATGCGCATGTGCTCTGAAACTGTAGTTGTAATCCAGCAGAGGTCAGCCCCTTGATTTGAAGTATGAATAAGAACACGTGTGCGTCCCTCATTCATGTCTGCATATGCACTAAGGTATGCACAAAGCATGTCTGTCCCTTTAGTCTCAGATTGTTTTACTGTTTACTTTTGAACTGTCTCATTAACTTGTCAGTCATCGGTGAAGTGCTTTTACTTGCACTAACCTGTACCAAAGGTGCTGATTGATTGGGCTGCTTTTCTGAACCCTTGTAAAGCAAAGGGAATCAAGCATGCTTTCAACAGCTGCCAGTTCATTTCAGAAAAAATATTGTGTTATGATAAAGGTTTTATGTCTCTGGATTCAAAACACTGGATTCATCATCTGTCATAAAACTGCTATAGTTTCTATCTCTAAGAATGTAAATGTGCAAGTTGACTACAACTCTTCTTACCCATAGACCAAATGATGCGTATATGAAGTTCAGGCATTACATATAATGTATTTGTTCAAATCCATCAAGCTCAAACAGGAGAAATTTATAATTTTAAAAATGTGAATTTTTACTTTATTTAACTTCAGCTACAGTATGTCTTTTTGTTGCTGATATTTTAAAGGAAAGCATTTCTGCACTCTGAAATCACCTCTCTTTTAAATGTATGACTATTCTATTTGCATATAATCTCTGTTCAGATTGTGATAACATTTTTATTTAGTTTTGGTTAATGTTGTGTACCACCTTGAGTTTGGTGCTCTATTTCCTCAGCTACTGGCTGACTTGCACCAGCTTATGTGACAGCTTTACACTGAAGTACACATTGTGTAAAGACACAAGTAGACCTTGGTAGTACCAAGGTATATTTACTGTGTGTATGTGTGTGTGTGTGTGTGTGTGTGTGTGTGTGTGTGTGTGTGTGTTCATACTCATGACTCATCCTTCGTAATGTACAAAGCATGCACCCTTGAGAAACTCCCCTCCCCATTCTCTGTCTCTCTTTTTTCAGTCTGGTCTTACTCTCTCTGTCGTTTTGCCATTTCTTTCTCCTTCTCTCTCCCTGCAGCTCTCTCTGTCTCCAACTTCCTTTCTCTTTTTCTTCCTCCCTTCCCCCATGTGTATGCCCTGCTGTTTTCTTTCATCTCTTCTTCCTTCCGACCACGTCTCTCTCCATCTCTCTCAATTCCTCTCTCGTATTGTTTAGCCAATGGCTGACTGTGACTGACAGCATACAAACAAGACTCTTGAGTTGTAAGCTAGAGGCGATCACACATACACACACACTCAGTCTCCTTTACAAAAGTGATTACACAACTCACACTCACTTAAATTCACATTAAATTCACATGCTGTGCATTGGTAAAAGCAATCTCACACATACAAATACATGGCACATACACATTTCCCATCTGTCTGCATGTGGCCATGTTCATGATGCACTGATGGATTTGCTAGAGGCACACGCACTCATGCGCGCGCGCGCACACACACACACACACAAAAATAAAGAAAACACACCTAGCTTATCCTTTTTAAAGAGACTCAAACATAAGTCACACACTTTGGAGACAAGTACATGGACACACAAACACACACTTTCACTATCTTCATATAGTGCTGCCCCATATACTTGTCTGATGGATAGATGTGGATGTGATAACTGTGTCACCTGATGTCAGTCAATGCTCACCAGACAAGGTTTTCCACAGAACCACTCAGACATATTGTACACTACTACACTTAAAGACATTCTGTCTAAATTGTGCCTGCTTCTTATTGTGGCCAACTTTGCTTATCTTGTTCCAAGGCTTAACTGACTTTAGAGGTTGCTACTTTGTTTTGTTTCTTTCTTTGTTGCCATCCGATGTCTGAAAATTGTCTATTAAAAATGACAGCCAAGCTACTTTGTGACTCAGTGTGTGTTAATGGCCCGAAGTGCTAATCAAATGTTATAGCAGACATTCAAGAGATCAAATCAAATCAAAATCAAATCAAATTTTATTTGTATAGCGCCAAATCACAACAAAAGTCATCTCAGGACACCTTACAAAGTAAGGTCTAGACCTTACTGTTATCAATATTATTACATAGGGAAAACCCAACAAATCCCCCTTGAGAGACAGTGGGGAGGAAAAACTCCCTTTAACGGAAGAAACCTCCGACAGACCCCAGCTCTAGTTTTAACTCTGTCTTCTGGGTCCTGTATGTTTAAGTCTTAAAGTCTGGGTAAAGCAAAATCAGTGATTTGTTTCTAAACACATTTGATTTGATTTGATTTATTCTTTCAAGCAGGTAAAAACAGTTGATATGACAACACACATAATTTTACACATATCCAACAAATGCTAATCCAATATCCATTTGCTTATACCTAGTACATGCTTGAATGGAGTAGGAAGAAGTCAGACTTATCCAGTCCTACCCCATGACATCATCTTACCATCATTGGTTTGCAAGCAGTATCTCTACATAGATAATT
>NW_018128085.1:849089-853298 GCF_001952655.1 Monopterus albus | reverse complement strand
TTCCGCCTTCTTTGATCTGTCCTTTATGAATTCCTTATATAACGCATTCTTCTTATTACATGCATTCTGTAATCCCTTACTCATCCACGGTTTCCCACTGTAATTCCTCTTGTTTTTATACTGCTTACGAGGACAGTTCCTGTCATATACTTTCTTAAATATATTTAAAAATTGCTCATATGCTTTGTCTAAGTCTTCCTCTTTGTAAACATTATACATGTTAGAAACTAGCTGCTGAAAATATGTGAAAAGCCTGAGAACTATGTAGTGCTGAATTGTGGCGTTAGGGCAGAGACACACCAAGCCGACAGTTGGCCGTTGGTGAGCATCTGTAGAGGCTCGTCCTCCCAGTGTGTCCTGCACCGTTGGCACTAGTTGGTTCCTGTCGGCAGCTTTTCAGCCAATTTCAATGTTGAATCGGCATTAGTGTTTGGGCCTTGTCGATGACAGAGAGACCACTGCTTGGGTGTTGAGCTTGGTGAATCAGTGCATGAGAAGAGAATGGTTCAAGGAAAGCCCCTTTAGCCTGTCACATTGTCATGCATTTAGTGCAGCTTCTCCTGGTCTTTCGCCTCCGCAGCCTCCTTTCTTCATGATTTTTTGGGTGCAGCAGAAAGCATAGATTGAAGACGCACTGGAGCGGTCCATAACATAACCATTCCCCCCAACACTGGAACATTATGTAGTGGAAAAGACTACACTTTATGTATATGAATTTTGATATTTAATTTTTGAATAACTGTATTTTAGGGCTCCAAGCTAGATGATGCTGGCTAAGTGGTTTATATTTAATAAACAGTTTGTTTGTTGTCTCATTTGTATTTTTTGGCATTCTCATGACATTGACCTATGTATTCCTAAATAAAAGAGAAAAGATGACATTATAAAGCCAATTATAAGATAAATATATTTATTTACAATATGTATAAAAGGGAAAATGATTGGGATGTTAAAAAAAAGAGAATCCAATTAAATACTTGCTTTATACTACTGCTACAGTATAAACTATTATACTACATGTATATGATCAAATTAGATAAAAATATAATGTTTCTCACTGGGTTGCTGCAGCAGCAGGGAATATGATATAGATTACAAGCAAACAGATTGTGCTGGATGTTGTACAGCAGCAGCAAAAAGCAATAAATGCAAAGACATACAGCGTTTCAATGACAGATTACAGATAATTGCACAGTAAATGGTTCATATACACTAATGCTAATTACCTCCGCAAAGGAGGTTATGTTTTTTGGTTGCCTGTGTGTGGGTGTGTACGTTAGTTAGCAGGATTACAGACCAACAGCTGGATAGATCATCATTGTACTTGTTACAGACAGTGGTGAGGATTAGATTTAGGAACGATACATTTGTAACAAGGATTATTATTCAACAGACTGATGAATGAATGGCTTATTGTTAGCAGTGGTGGAAAAATTAGTTACAATTGTCTAAAATTAAGGCAGGTTTTGGATCTAAATTCTGGGATTACGGTCACAAATTTTGAGAGAAAAATAACTGTCAGTTTCACTAGATTAGACACTTTAAGTGAGGCTATGGTTTTCATGAGACATCAGTTTTACCACAGAAGTAGGTCATTTATCTCTAGCAGGGCTCACAGGGCAAGAGACGAGGAAGCATTAGGTTTGGAAGACTTTAGGGTTGGAGTTGAACTTGGACCAGAGTTCCAAGATTGGCTCAAAACCATCCCAGCTAGCATCGGGCAAAAGGTGGGGTAGACCCTGGACAGGTACAAAAACATTTTTTGTTTGCAAAAGATTTGGCTAAAGACTATTCAAATTTTGGTGTGCTGAAACTTCAGATCAGCTTGTCTGCTGGTTTAAACTAGAAATATTCATAAATCACTAACACTGCTAAATAAGAAACAATAACTTCTTGTTGTGATGCAGAAACCTTAAAACAATAGGCAGATTTAAACAATGCATAATAACATCGTTGTAATCTCCTAGCACAGGTTATGTATTTTGGATCATAAATCTTTGAATTTTCACATTTAAGATAACATTTCCATTGTTACCAGGAAAAGCAAAGGGAAACGTCAGATTTATATCAGCTGCTACCAAACATTTGTAACTTTCCTATAGATATTTTACAACAACTTTTAACATGGTTTTCACATTTTTCAAATTTAAGAACACTTTCATTATCATAAAGAGAAAGCGGGACAGAGGAATACTAAACCATTTTAATGGTGTTCTCTCCACATTCCAAAGGTGTCCTGTTCTCTTGCCAAAGATAAGATAAGCATAGAGGTGTCTCAGTCCTGTAGTCCAGGGTTGTCTTGTGGAGTTAGGGAGGTTAGATAACGAGAATAGATGGTCCTTCATGGGGAGGAGGGTGGTGGATGAGTTTCTCTCTACTCCTCACCACTTGAAATCAAAGTTAGTTATTAATTATGAATCTTGAGTTGCTCAAAATAAAACATCCCTTCAAAATGATTCTGGCTTGTGAGCTCAAAGCTCAATGCTGGCATTTGTCTTAAGGGGAAATGAGATGAGGTTTTACAGCCAAAGTTGTTGTTTTTTAAGACATAACATTAATGCTGCTGCAAAAGTAGGAACACATGAATTGTAAAGGTGGCAAAGTAGGTGTGAATGTATCATAGTTGGTGGAGGGAGAGAGACGCGAGGAAGCTAATGGCCACACAGTGAACCATGCAGCTGCTGCAATGGACACAACACCACAGTTAGCTCTACGCTGTTAGCCTTACAAACTCACAGACTGTGGACCAAGCTTACATTTTTTTCTTCTCTGCAAGTTTATGCTTATTTAGCAGGTGTTTTGTTAAATTACTCCCACTGGCTTTATTGCATGAACATTAACGAGTGAAGGACTTCCTGTCTCCACTGCTGTCCTGTCTCCGCTGCTGTGACAGCAGCTGTGTGGCGTGTGTGTGTGTGTGTGTGTGTGTGTGTGTGTGTGTGTGTAGGAGCTGAGCACCGCCTACTCTCATTCAAACACCAACACAAAGGACAAGTGGCTCCATAAACACCAAAACCATATTTTCCATCCATTACTCTCACTCAAAGGTATTGATAAAATGCTCCTGTAGAGCCCTAGCTCAGTAGCACTAGTTCTCCTGTTTGATCATGAGTTACTGCCTACTACAGCCTACAGTTTGCTAGTGAGCTATGCCTTCGCCACACAAATGTATCTTCCCTACATGTTCTCCCTTAATACATCCATAATGAGAACAGGTGGAATATTTCTATGATGGGCGTGGTTTCAGTGTCTTCACCCAATGCCTGCATTGTTTCAGAGCAGAGACTGCTCCTTATTTTTTCATGATTTTGAAAGCTCATTTTATATACTTGCTGAGCTTTTTAATCATTCAGATTTGGCTGGGTGGTTAATAACACATCTTCCTGTGGTGTGACAAACTCAGAACACTATTTACACTTTACCCTGACTTTAATGAATACAGCCACTTAAACTAACAATTATTCAACTAGTGACTACAACAAAATGCCTTGTCAGAACCATTATATCTACTGCAAGTTATATGTATTACCACATATTAATGGCATCTCTATGTTTTTCCTGACATCTTGACCATCTGGGAAACAGATTTAGAAAATCTTGTCCAGTTAGGTTGGTTGTCATCTGTCCATAACACAGGATGAAGGATACATCAAATGAAATCAAATCAAATTTTATTTGTATAGCGCCAAATCACAACAAACGTCATCTCAGGACACTGTACAAAGTAAGGTCCAGACCTTACTGTTATCAATATTATTACATAGGGAAAACCCAACAAATCCCCCTTGAGCAAGCACTTGGCGACAGTGGGGAGGAAAAACTCCCTTTAACGGAAGAAACCTCCAACAGACCCCGACTCTTGGTGGGCGGCCTTCTGCCTCGACAAGTTGGGATGAGTGGATAGAGGAGAGAGAAAAGAAGAAAAGCAACAAGACACAACAATCAAACACTGATCAGGTCGATGTGGCTGGTGACTGCTCATTAGAGACATAGAGCTCCAGGGCCAGGGCAACCTGCAGAAAGGTACAGGGAGAGAGAGAGGACACACTACGGGAGAGAGGAGACACAAAGTTAGTAATGTGTAATGGTGGCATATAGAAGCATAGGGAGACAGAGGAGAGCAGAGCAGAGCAGGAGAGGAGGGGAAAGAAACTCGGAGCATCATGGGGCCCCCCAGCAGCCTAGGCCTATAGCAGCATAACTAAGGGA
>NW_018128085.1:828506-845370 GCF_001952655.1 Monopterus albus | reverse complement strand
CTAGCTTAGCTAGCTTCTAAACTAGCCGACCTAAAGTAGCAAGTTAAATTTGGTAGTTAGCAAGAACTTCTGCAAAACAAGTGCTTTAAGTGGTGCAAGCGTATGTTGTCACTCAAAAATTCAGATGAACTTAGAATATAGTGAGTTTAATTCCTAAACAATCTGGAAGCAAGCACAACGCAGTGCAAATACAGAAAACAGGAAATGAGTACGGTTTACCGCAGGAAACAGCAGTCCGTCAAAGGTTTCGCCAGATCAATCATCAGATACATGCGCTGACAAACCATGCATCATGGTATTAATGTGGACAGACACACACAAACATCTACCCTAACAGCAGTGTAGCCAGTCATGATATTTTCCACTTGGTTTGGTATTCAGGTCAGATCATTTCCAGGAAAGCGAGTGACCAAGTATTTGTCATGGGATTTGAACCACATAAGCAGTTACTTGTCACTCAAGAAAGCTACTGTCACATACTGTTTTTTGTTATCATCTACTATGCTCAGGGCAATGCCAAGAACTGACATTACATAGCATGCAGGGAACACACTGGGCATATACTGAAACACATACACTAGACATTCACATTTCTTCTCCTACTGTATATATTATAAATACATTTAATTATATATTAAGTTATATATTATAGGCATGCATATATGAGGCATCACAATGAGACAAAAACATTTTTAGCAGTTAGCATGCAGAAATTAAGGCGATAAATAAATGGATGGTGGATGGATGAAGCCAGACATGTTTTGTCACTTGTTACTCAATGTGTCAGTCAAAAATGTCAAGCTTCACAGGTGCTAAAATAGTTAACTTTGTTCCTATATTTTCTGCCTGTTTGCCAGCAGTGGATCAATACTAATCCTGAATGTGAAAGCGGATGTATTTTTGCTATGCTTGTCACTCAGAAACAATCCCAACTGTGGAAGAAGACATATTTTGTGTGGGTGCTCTTTGGAGACAAATGATTGGCAGACAGGGGAGCTGGTGGCCATGGAATCAAGCAGTGAAGATGTGACACCCACAACTCATTAAACCAGTCACATATTTGGTAGCAGGGATGGGGTGGATACTGGGTCACCTGGTTTATTTTTCTACTATATACATGAGTGATGCAAATAGATGCTCTCCCTCTCCTCTGGACAAGTTAAGTCAGGCATCGTGACATATAATGTGCTTATGATATGTTGGTGAAGCAGATATCATGCAGCAGTTGTGATTGTAATACAAACAGTACAATGTGGTTGAAATGCATAAAGTTTTATTTTAAATCACAACATGACATTTTGTCACATTTTCATCTGCTAAGTGGTGCTTGTGTGCTAGCAATGGGAAGGTTAAATAGGATCCCTCCAAAGCCACAGTAGCAAATTCTGAAGTGGTTTCCCACATTCTTCGTTTGCAAATGTGAGTGGGTGAGAGACTTGACTGGATATGACAAAGTGTTGGCTTTGAGTGTGGGAGGCTTTTGCAGTTTTATGCAATGGATGGACGAGGTTCCACATTTCAATATAATAGGCAATATAATTCCTACATGCAACACCACACCAGGGGACCCATGTCAAACCAGCTGGCAGTGACTTGCTACTTGCAGAAGTCACTGGTGACTTTACATTAAATTGTTATTTACAGTCATATAAAGAGTAACATATCAATGTATTAGTATTTCCCAAAGTATTAGGAAGTAATGTATTTGAGGATTTAGCCAGAGCCAGTAGGTAAAGATTTGGAGAACGTTTGTGAACCTGACTTTTGTTTCCTGTTCTTCTCACATAAACATGGAATAAGTTTATCATAAGATTTAGACGTACAAGACTTTGTTCATGTGCATGACTAAGGACTCTTTCAGACTTTATACAAGCTTCCAGCTACACAAGGAGGGTTTGGCGCATACTTGTGTAGCATAATGCGTTGTTAAAAATTTTGGAACAACGCAACTATGGGTGTTATTTTGTGCTTTTCCGATAGGTGTGCTAATGCAAACACTGTACTGTCACTCTATTTTGAAGTCTTTGTTACAGAAGAAAAACTGTTTCTGGTGTCAAAAAATAAGAAAAAGGGGAAAAAATGGACTGTGTGAAGTTGTTTACGTTCATTGGCATCTTTTTGATCTGGCAAGCACACGCTTGTTTTTTTTTCTATTACCAGCAATAATTTAGCAGAAGCAAAATGATGCACTCCTCTCTAGCAGCAGTTTTCATTTCTATGGGATAAATCACATGACCTGATTAGGACCATGGGCCAGTGACTTTTGCACCCTTTTGGGTACGATACAAGTACATATAAATACTTGCGTGACCCTTGCATTTACAGCTACATTCATGTAGTTTCCGTAGAGTTTGAAACAGCCCTAAAGCTTGTTGAGACCTATTGCTAACATTACACACATGTGTTCCTTTGTTGCTGTGTGCACACAAACTAAACCTTTATTTACTAGTCCCGGGCTGGGGGAGGTTTTTGACTTAAATGGCCATCAGTGTGACAGGCTAGGAGTGACATGTCAAGCCAGTGCAGTACTCTAGAAGGAGGTCATCAAGGACAACCACGCAGATTTGTTATGTTAAAGAGCTTACTCAGTACAAGGATTTCCTCATATTATCACCTCATATAGAGGAATGCTTGTTCTTCTTTTGGCTCATGTGTTGCAACAAGGCGATCTGTGGAAGCTCAGTCTGACTGAGTGGGGTATCCCCAGTAAGGGTTGTTAGTGTTGACACAGATTATGGGTTGGGATAAAGTGGATCCAACTTACTGGCCCTGGCTGACACTCTTGTGGGATTCCATAAGGCAGCAATCATCGAGTTTGTACATAGGTAGCATATGCAAATTTGGTATGAGGTGCACTGTACATTGTACATAAAGGCCTTATCTATACCACTACATTGTTTGAAAGTGAACCATTACTATATGTACATGAGGTTTGGCTTGGCTAAACCATAAGTCCTACTGCTCTGTGATCATGTTATTTATTTAGAATCATAGTCATTCATTCATTTTCTACCGCTTAATCCCTGAGCGGGGTCACGGGTGGGGCCGGAGCCAATCCCGGCCGGCAATCGGGCGAAGGCGGGGTACACCCTGGACAGGTCGCCAATCCATCGCAGATCATAGTCAATTCAAACCAGTTTATTTGTACAGGGCTAATTCACAACAATTGTCTCAGAGCATTTTACATAATCAGGTATAGACCTACATTATTTTAGGAAAAATCCAACAAATCCCCCTTAAGCAAGCACTTTGCGACAGTGGGGAGGAAAAACTCCCTTTAATGGAAGAAACCGCTGACAGAGCCGGTAGGGGTGAGTGGATAGAGGAGAGAGAAAAGGAGAAAAGCATCAGGACACAACAAAAACAAAACAACAAACAGACTGTTTCCGGTGAGCAGACAGTGTCTGCTGGATGGTGTTTGTCAAAATGCTATAAAATGGCATAATACCAGTCCTAAGGACAAAAATGGGGGCAGCTGCAGCTTAAGAGATAGACCAGGTTGTCTCCTAACCATAGGGTTGACCGTTCGATTCCTAGCTTGTCCAATCTACATGTTGAAGTGTGCTTGAGTATGACAATGAACTCCTAGTTGCTCCTGGTGATATCACTGGTGTGTGAATATGTAAGTGGGTGTGTGTATGAGAAATAGTGTGAAGCACTTTGAGTGTGCTTTAATGCACACATACAATCAACAGCCTTTCCAGCACTGTGTGGTGAATAATAATTTTTAAAAAGTCCTGTATCCAAATTATGATACTGATTACAACCTAAATCTGCGTCATGTAAAAACATGCCAAATTTAAACATGCTTAAGAAGGGTGATGTGCAGAGTTGCAGCAACTACAGAGGTATAAAGTTGATGAGCGACACAATGAAGCTATGGGAAAGAGCAGTGGAAGCTAGGCTAAGAAAGGAAGTGGATATCTGTGAGCAGCAGTATGGCTTCATGCCCAGAAAGAGCACTACTGATGCAATTTTTGCTCTGAGAATGTTAATGGAGAAGTATAGAGATGGTCGGAAGGAGCTGCATTGTGTCTTTGTGGATTTAGAGAAAACGTACGACAGAGTGCCGAGAGAGGAGCTATGGTACTGTATGAGGATGTCAGGAGTGGCAGAGAGGTACGTCAGAGTAGTTCAGGACATGTATGAGAGGAGTACGACAGCAGTGAGATGTGCTGTAGGTCAGACAGAGGAGTTTAAGGTGGAGGTGGGGCTACATCAAGGATCGGCTTTGAGTCCCTTCTTGTTTGCTATGGTGCCCTTCTTGTTTTCTATGGTGATGGACAGGTTGACAGATGAGGTCAGACAGGAATCTCCGTGGACAATGATGTTTGTGGATGACATTGTGATCTGTAGTGAGAGCAGAGAGTAGGTGTAGGAACACCTGGAAAGGTGGAGGTCTGCTCTGAAAAGAAGAGCAGTGAGAGTCAGTCGTAGTAAGACAGAATACATGTGTATGAACGAGAGGGAGGGAAGTGGAACAGTGAGGTTACAGGGGGCTGAGGTCAAGAAGGTGCAGGAGTGTGATGGGGAGTGTAGGAAAGAGGTGAAGAGGCGAGTGCAGGCAGGTTGGAGTGGGTGGAGAAAGGTGTCAGGAGTGTTGTGTGACAGAAGAGTGTCAGTAAGAATCAAAGGAAAGGTGTACAAGACAGTAGTGAGACCAGCTATGCTGTATGGGTTAGAGACTGTAGCAGTGAGGAAAAGACAAGAGGCAGAGATGGAGGTAGCAGAGATACAGCTCTGGTCGGCTGTTTTGGGGACAAGGTCAGAGAGGCCAGATTGAGATGGTTTGGACATGTGCAGAGGAGGGATAGTGGTTATATTGGTAGAAGGATGTTGGAGATGGAGCTGCCAGGCAAGAGGTCAAGAGGAAGGCCAAAGAGGAGATATATGGATGTGCTAAAAGAGGACATAAAGTTAATTGGGGTGAGAGTAGAGGATGCCAAGGATAGAGTTGGGTGGAAACAGATGATTCGCTGTGGCGACCCCTACTGTAACAGGAACAGCTGAAAGAAGAAGAAGAAGAAGAAGATTAGAACCTAAATCTAGGAGTTTTTTTTACCTCTCCAAAAAATTTCATCAAAATGCATTCATTACTTCTCAAGGTATGCTGTTAACAAACAGAATATACTATTTTGACAGAATAGTATATGTCTGGCCCAAAGTGTTAGTTATATATAATTTCCTCCCAGCATCCTGAAAGTCATTGAAAGATTCTTTTGAATTATTTGTACAGTTTGAAGTAAAAAGCCTTTACACAACCACTGAGCATTGCAAGATTACTTCCCAATGCTCCCCAATCACCTAATATGCTAGATCTGTTTTATTTTTTCCAACAAGACACAGCAAGGTAATGGCAGTAAAGCAAGCAAACCAACACAAGTGTGAGGAGGTATTGGACCTTTGCTGTCATTTGTCATTCAGACTGTCTCTCAGGCTGCAGAGGTGAAGTGGGACACAGCTGTTGGTGAAAGCAAGGTGATGGTAACTGTGCTTGTCAAATTGTTCCTTTGTGATTTTGTGTGAGATTTGAGCGGGTGACTGGTTTTTTGTGGAGTGAGCAAAGCAGCAGGAAAATCTCTGCTGTCATTTGTCAGTTTGAGGTGATTTGGGACCCAGGTGCTGGCTCATACACAGGAGACAAGCGAGGGTTCTGTCTGTGGACACTATGGGCTGTCTGTTCACATATCGTCGCAGTCAAACAGAAAGCACAGCCCACTACTTTGGAAAGGTTAATATCCTTCCTCCTGGGAGGGCTGATGCGTCATGTAGTTTGTGTCTTAGCGCCACATTTTTTTTTACAATTTTAAATAAAAAAACTTAAGACAACTAATCTTAAAGATTTAGATACACATTCAGTATGCTCTAAAGTGCTTTTAGCAAAAGTCCTCCACTGATTTTTGCATATTGGTCGTTTGACAAGAAAATTTCAGGAACAAAGTCAATTCAGAATGCTTAATACAATGCACACAAATAGACAGAACATTTAAATGCACACGCAGATAAAACATTAAAATGCAAGTTAGATGAAAACATACAACTCTTGAGGCCTATTGCTGTTAGGATAGCTGTGGAAGACTGGATTCTCACTGTATGCAATATACTTTGTGCCCCTTTTCTTCTTAAACAACAAAGGAGGGTGGACATTCTTCTAGAAAATTAAAACATTAGTGTCTATACAGTCTACTAAACAGCACAATGAAGTCAGTTGATCAGTGATTAATGGAAGAAAGGTAAAAGCAGATAAAGTAAAGAATTAAGACACATTACTTATTGTTTTTTTGTTTTTTTTATCTTGTACCATATAAAAAGGGAATCATTAAAACAAAAAACATGTTTTGTCAAAAGTGCAAGCTGTAATCATATTATCTGGGGAAGAAAATAACTACATTGTGTGTACATTAAGTACTGTATAGAAGTGTCTGCCAAATGACTATTAACCTCAATTTAATGATCTAATGTCCTTTCATCAACAGCTCCAGATGGGGTTACTATTATAAACATTTATTTATATACTGATGAAGAAAGCATTTAGGAAAAAGGCATCTATATAAAAACAAGCCAACTCAGAAATACTTTGTGTCCAGATCAGAAACCATGCAAGCAAACAGAAGGGACCCTTTTGTTCTTACCAAAGAAAGATAATGTGCTTTTTGCTGCAAGTATAATTATGTACATATAACAGAGCACCAGAGAGACAGAACACCAGTACATGCTTTTGTAGTCAGCACTGTAGCTGTCATAAAGGTGCGGTTTAAACATATAGTTTGCGCCCGATTGTCGGAAGAAGGGCTAAAAATCTACATCCTAATGGCAGAAACTCAAAGTCACACTTAGATAACACAGAGCGACAGTCATTAGGCTCACTCTCATCAAGTTCGCTGTCTTTACAGAACATCTTTACAGTTGGATTTTTATTTCCTTCTACTTTGCTATAGTCCTTTGCTTTTTGGTTACTACCTCATTTTGTTTAGCTTGACATTGAATTACTAACGACTAATACATTTAACACACCAACAGTGCATCAACCATTTTATACATTAAAATGTCACAATAAGGGCTCATGGATTCATTGAACAAATACAGTATCAAAAAACAAAGCACAGACTGAGGAAGGTTAAAAAATTATTTGCATGATACATACAATTAACTCTGACTTTTTAATTGATTGTGTCATTTTCACCTCTGCTAATTTGCTTTTTATTTTAAGTGAACGCTTCCTGTTGAAGTTTCATGAACAAGGAGGTGCTTATAGGGAGCTGAAGGAATTCATCCCTCTTATCTGCTCAAAGTGCTTTAATGTGAAACAGATGGAACAAGTGCTGAGTTTGCATTAACAGCAAATGGCAACAGCAGCATCAAATTAACAGCACATGGGAGCAGAACAGCAATACCTACTTTTAAAACAGGGAGAAATCAGTAATAAAGGCACACCTGGAGCAATGAAGGCCTGTTTTTTTACCTGCACACAATTTTGTTGTATTACAGCTTTACTTACTCTGAGCTCAGATTTTTTTTTTTTTTTTTTTTTGGTTCGTCTTTTTCAGCCGACTTTGAATTATTGATGTCGTTGGTTACATAACATAACACAATATGTTATGCCTGGTTGTACTTTAAACATGGTTTTTGTCTATTTAAAATCCATCCCTTAGGATTCTGGCAGCACTAGAGCCATGCCAAAACACCAGAAGGCTGAGGATGTTGTACAATTTTAGGAATGAGCTAGTTAGAAAGATAAGGCATATAGTGGAAGAGGAGGAGGGGTGAAGGGGGAGGAGAAAGATAAAGAAAAAGATGCAAAACATGCAGTGACTGTTGGCACACAGCCCTGGGCAGCTGTTATGGTAGCTTGACTTTCTGAGCAAACTGCCTCCTGAGAAGCAATTAATAATTTCATTAAGGTGGCTGCCTCTAAAATGGAGTATGACTTGTAGTATGAGGTTGAAATTTCAAGAATGAGTTAAGTCAATTGATTCTGCATCCTTCATGTAGGATGGGGAGGAGTTCCACTATTAGTTTATACTGATGATCTCCCCTTTCATAATTATCACCTAGTACAAAATTCAAATAATAGTCACTATAACTCCCTCTTAAAATGATCAGCCATTGTTTCTAAAAGAGCATATTTCTAATGTCATGCAGTGTGATTAGCTTCTTGAGTTACATTCTAAGTTTGAATTGTAAATCTGTTTACTAATTATTCATAGATTTAATTGTGATGAATTTCATCCACCAAGGAAAATGGTTTCAAGGACCAATTTAAAGAAAAGTTACAAAAAAGCTACTCAAAGTCATTTTCTCAGTCAAAACCCTCCTATGGAATCTCCAAATGGTCAAAAAGGTAAAGGACGAGCAAAGCACTTTCTGAGTTTCCTAGTTTGTGCATCCCTTCAGCCCTTTTCCCCAGGCAAAGGTGACTCTACTCTCTCTCTCTCTGGGTCTGCTGGCTGACATAAAAAGGTTAGGTGAAAAATTACAACAGTCCTGAATATTAGAAGTGCCTGCAAAACACCTTCTCAGCCTATCCATCAACCCCAGAGACATATGGGTCTGGTGAGTGTGTATGTGTTTGTAAGGACTAGGAGTCATGGTGATAAACATGTTAGTACTGTGTATGTGATTGGTGTGGGTGCTCTGTGTGCATAACCTTGCGTATGATATGCTTTCACCTAATGGGACAGTTTGCTGGTTAACCTCATCATGATGGGGAATCCATCATTATCTCCACAACTACTGTAGTCAATTGAAAAGTACATTCACACACTTTGTTGACCTTGCACATACAAAACTCTCACACAAACACAAGTCTCTTTTCAAAGCTGGAATTAAGATGTGCCTTGCCTGGACACTGTCTAAGTGAGATTTAGCTTTCAGGTTGGTTATAAAACAATACTGATGTACCTCTGCATGACAGTAGGTCTTAATGGTGCAACTTTTCCTATTCTCCACACCAGTCCCCAAGCATTGCACTTGGATGAGACTACACTAGGGGAGAAATGACGGACAAATGATCCCATCCTCGTCCGGTACAGAAATGCACTCCAGTGTTCCTCTGAAGCTTCAGCTGACCCACTAAGCTAGTTGGAGAAGATGAGTAGCTTCTGTCCTGGGAAACAAAAGAGGGAATTGGGTCCTAAATAGACTGCAACTGTTTGTGCATCTCCCCAGGATATCACACATGACGAAACATCAGCGCTGTTTCGTAAATGGTTGAGTCAACATAAACCTTTTCACTGATTCACAGATATGTCCCTATTCACCATAAATCTCACTCAGAGGAATGCTTTTTAAATACTGTGTTACTTAGTGCGGCTGGCCTGTTCCTGTTGGTTTCACTGTATAAACTGTGAATCTGTGTAAAACAGCTCGCCTACAGTATTTGTGTGGAGGTAAACATAGGCTGTTGGTGATTCTGGACGAGTGTGAAGTTCCCTGCCCCCCCATTTGTCCCCATACTTGTGGTCATAAACATGACTGAATGTGATTTCTAAATGCATTATGATCACAGAATAGTAATTTCATTGATCTTGGTGTTAAGAGAATATCAGCTACTGTAAACATTCTGCATGAGACAGTATCAGATAGCATGATGTATATTCTCAAGCCTAACATGATTGATGATATGCTTTTGATAATCATTTCAGATCGCTGTTTGCTGTGGATTATAACGTGTACACTATAACTTATTACTTTTACAATGTTTGTGTGATCTACATTACAGAAAAAGTTGCTTTGCTTAGATTCACTCTAGAGTATATGACCCGAGTGAGTAGAGGTTGTGATTAGTTTATTAATACTTTTATTTAATCACCATTTATTTTACTATTTTAACATGCTTATGGGTTGATTATATTATACTGAAGTGTGGTGAAATATATTCCTCTTACTGCAGTTGTGAATTTTCCTCTCAAAATGCAGGGTTATTTTAGCCATCAAGCTGAAATTTTAGCTCAGCTGTTGAAGTCATTTGCATATATGCTTAATTTTTACCATCTTCCCTAGGCAACCAGTAGCTGTTACCATGTTCTGAAGAAAACTGGCTTGCTGTTGTCACACCCTGGGTGCGCACATGCAGAAGCTAAAAAGTGCATACACTGAACTTAGGAACGCATACATCAGAACACAGTTATACTCCGATTATCCAATAAAAATATGATTGATGTATGGGAGTTTATCCAATGAAAATAAAGAATTGTGTGGAGTGTTCTTTTTCTCCAAACAATTGTCAGTGACAAAAAGATTACATTTCCTGTGACCACTTCACAACAGTAGCCTTTAGAAGTTTGGAATATATACTGTAATAATTTAAATGTGCAGGAGCTGCAACAAGAAACGTTTTGTTAACATTAGTAGTTAACTCTCAAGCATTAACAGCTACCCCAGAAGTGACAACAGTACCCAAAAGTTACATGAGCTGTTTCTAGAGGCCACAAACTGTTCAGTGTGTCTACATTTGTGAAGTATCAGCGATGAACGTTACTAGGACTAGAAGAGCAGTGTGTTTGTGTCCCTGTGTGTTGCCATTGTAGTAATCTGATTATTCACAGAATCAGAGTATTGTTTTCTTTTGTTTACCAGAGCTATTTTGTCTTTATGGTGATGCAGTAAGGTATTTGTTCTCATCACATGATAAATCATTAGGCAATTTCATCGTTTATTATAAACGAGTTAAAATGTGCAGTTGCACAGTGTTATAGCCATTTTATATGGGTGTTGAGGAATTTATTGTTGGTATCTCATGTTCTATTAATTCATAATGTTTTGAGTGTACCACAAAAGAAGACAACCGAAAAAAGGAGAAGAAGAAGGGAGAAGACGCGCGAAGGAGAACGAAAAAGGAGGGCACGGCAATGGCCGCCGAGGGTGTGTGGCTGTAAAGTATTCAAAACATAAAGAAAGTGCTCAGACTCGATCCTCAGCAAACCTGGACAATTGTTCCTGCTCCGACGGACCGCAGAAGAGTTCGGGAGGGACCCACGCTGCGAGGGAGTGAGTGAAACTGTGCTGCCAGAAGACGAGGCTTAGAGGGTTGAGCCGAGCTAGCACTGGAGCTAGCGCTGTGGCGTATGTGTGGATTGCTCCGCCGAGAGCCATAGGGAAGCTCACGGTGTTGCTGCCGGAGACTCAACACTCGCCTGCGTGGGACGACGACAGGGCCGTGGGGTTTCCGGGTGTGGACGGTCTGTGTTCTTGGGCTGATAAGGAGGAGTTTCATAACACTGGTAGGATTATTGCATTGGATCTGAATGAACACGAGCTCCAACCCGCGCCAACACATGCTAGCATAAAACTCTAAGGGTGCACCCAGGTAGACTGGGGTTGCAATATTATAATGTTGTATTTGTTGCATAAAACTGTGACCTGTGTTTTGTTTCTTTTAGTTAATACACAACGTTAAACTGCATTTGGTGTGTGTTTTTCATTTATATACTGTGAAACAGTTTCTGGAAAAATTATCCGTAAATTACAGGTACCTGATGTACATATTCTGGTTATTTAATTAAATGTCATTTCTGGGGTCTCTCTAATTGGTGTTTTAAGGGTGAGAACCATACTGAACCCTAGACAAAATTGTTATACATTGAGGTGTGCCTTTGCCAATTTGTGTTATTTGAGCTTGGAGGAGTATATACTAACTAGTCACTTCCTTGCTACAACGAGCCGGGTGGCAAAAGGGTTACACCGTTGTCTGCCGTGACCCGTGCTCTGTATGTTCATAAAGTCGGTGTTTGAATCAGACACATTTTGACATAGTGACAAGAAAGCGGTACTGCTGTCAGCCTGTATGCAGTGCACTCTACCTGTAACTAATTTCCAAATCAGCATGCGACAAAACCTTACTAAGCAATATATGTTTAATATGCAATATGTTACTGTGTCAGTCAAAATCTGCTGTGTTGCCTAATGTCTAAGTGATTACATTAATCATTAACTATTTTAGTCAGTTATGCTTGTACTTGTTACCCTTACATAGATTATCAGATAAATGATCAATTGTGAACTTATTTAAGTTTTTTACACAGAAGGAATTTAAGACTTTAGACAGAAGTGACAGTTTGGAAATGGTGATGGTAAGCCAAAAACAGAACAACATATAAAAGGAATGTAATTTGCTAAAGATAAATTTTAAAACATACATCAGTGGAGGTGCCATTACATCACATTGTAATTTAGACTGATTGTTACAACCTGCCAGTTTGCCCGGGTCTAAAAACATATGTAGGTGTTTCCTAATATTTGTGATTCTTTGATCATATAGGGTGGGCGCACCAAAAAAAATCTGACAGTCTTTAATCATGTCTTCTGATTCAGGACCATTTTTAAATTTGTTGACTGGCTGTATTTGTTTAGAAATGGTAAAATACATTGAGTGCAGTCTATATAACCACAAAGTTAGCACGAGTATTTTTGCAGAAATATTTACACCACAATAGACAGAAAATAACTAACCATGAGCAGTTTCCACAGAACAATGAGATCAGGTGAGACCAATCAGTCATTACAACAAACCAAAACAGCCCTGAGATGGGAAGGTAAAGCAGTCTCTGGTGAGCTTAGCAAGGCAAAATGTCTGCTGACACTGACAGTACATGGGGAAGGGCAGAAAAGAGAAAGAAAGTGTAAATAAAATATATATATAAATTTGTAAGATTTCAGTAATTTAAAAAATGTTAAAAGCCTTTGCTTTCATAGGAAATACATTTTATTAAAAATATGCAATTTTCATTCTTTACCGCTTAGTCCCTGAACGGGATCACAGCCAATCCTGGCCAGCAATCGTGCGAAGTACACCCTGGACAGGTCGCCTATCCATTGCAGGGCTAACACATAAACAAACAACCACACACACCTATGGGCAATTTAGAGACACCAATCAACCAAAGCTGCATGTCTTTGGACTGTGGGAGGAAGCCGGAGTACCTGTAAAGAACCCACGCAAGCACGGGAAGAATATGCAAACTCCACACAGAAAGGTCCCCCGAACCCAGAACCTTCTCGCTGTGAGGCAACAGTGCTAACCACTATGCCACCGTGCAATTTATAAAGTCAAATGTGCCTAATAGAATAGTACAGATAATCAACGGCTTTGTTGTGTCATTTGGTATATTTGGGCCCTTTGTTAACACTGACAAAGATTTGACCTGCCAAGAGCAAATGTATATAATGTCACAATCCAGTCTTTTGTGGCATCACACATTGTTTTGTTCAAAGGGGCATTTGGCTTCTTACTTTGGTTATGAAGACCAACAGTTACCACATCTGCATATTGAATGTATTAAAACGCACTTTAAAATTTGTTTTTTTTTGCCCTTTGCCTACCCTGATAAAGTCCAGTTACCTGAAACAGACTGAGGTCAGTTTGTAACATTTAATTATAAATAATCAAAGGTTAATTACCAATTCTTGTTTGATTATAACTGCTTTGAATTTCCTGTTCCACATGATTGCCAGAATGTGTTTTTAATTCAAGAAGAATCCAGTCCTCTTATTGGATGCAGTACAACCACTGATCTGTTTTCCAAAAATAACTTTGCATTGAGAAAGAGAGAGATAGAAGGAGAGAGGGATGTAGTGAAGTAGGACAAAGAAAAAGGCTCCACAAACAGATTCAGGGAGAAAAAAGGCTAAACAATGACAGAAGAATGAATACATGGACTGAATGGAGAGATTTACTTATTTTCTTCTGTTTGTTGATGAATTCTTATTATATTCCTGGCTTTGGAAATATTGTTCATGCACCACTCATGCCAATGATGCATAGTGGATTAAAAATGAAACACAAAGTGTGTGTGATGCACTGTAGAGAACCAGGGAGAGTCGTCTTGCTTATTCATAATGAGGCTTCAGTGTTGGACAACGGAGCTGCGAGGTGGAATAAAACCACCTGATTAATTTTAACATCACTGTCGTCAAGTTTTTGGAATTAAAAGACAGAGTGAGGAAGAGATGGGAGTCAGAGAGGTACGACAGGGAATGTAGTGAGTGTGAACTTGTTTGAACTGAGGTGCCGTAGTTCTGTATGTATGCCATACTGCGTGTATGTGTGACCCTGTTTATATATATATATACTTGTGGGGACATAACACTGGGAGTACACTGCTTTGCAGAGACCTGAAGTCACCTGTAGGGTGCGGAGGCTGAGCCCCCATGACTGATTTGTCAAATTTTACCAAAATGATGGGGCGTAAGGTTATAGCAAGTGTCAGCTTTGGTTAGCAGTTCAGGTTAAGGTTAAGGTAAGTCTCCTAGAAATGAGAGTTACAGACCCTGTAAGTGATGCCCTCAAGGATCTGTGTGTTTGTGTTATGCATTACTCACATTGTGGATACTGAACCTATTCACTCTGTGGGGACTCCTCATGAGAAGCAGATGCTGGTCCCCATCATGTACAGTAAATCATTTTAGGGTGATGACTTGGTTTAATGTTAGGCTAGGGTAAGGGATGAAGTTAGGCAAGTGGTGATTATGGTTAAGATTAGATTAAGTAAATCAGAAATGAAAGTAAGTCAGTGTAAAGTCCTAATGAGGAATGAAAGCAAATGTGTGTGTGTGTGTGTGTGTGTGTGTGTGTGTGTGTGTGTGCGCACATGTTGTATTGTGGCCTACTGGATAAGCTCCATGTGCCATTATACAGTACATTCAGCATAATGACTATAAATCTAAGAGCAACGCTGCAAACCTCTGGCTGGTTTAACTTATCGATCTGACACACACATATTGCTTGGCTATGCTCCCAGTTGGATTACTGGATGTTGGATGGGGTTAGTACTGGTCTTTTGTTAAAACTGACTGTCAGGGTTGGCTGCATGATATATCTGTATGTACATTTATAATTAAATGGATCAATGCTCATCATCTGTGGGACCGTATTACCCTGAATATATTTTTAAATCAAAGAATAGATTTCACACATATTTCCATGAATAAAGATCATTAATTTCCATTATAGGAGAAGGAGATTTGGCATGTTTATAGTGTGCTTTGTATTTAGCACGTTTTATGATAAGCATGAATAACTACAGTATGATAGAGTTTTTGCTTGTCACCAATTTATGTTTGTAACGCCGTTCAGTTAGGGGTAGGCAGTCAACTCTTGCACACTGTTGGCAGTAAATCTACTGAGAAATCAACATAGAATTGGTCATTTAAGTGAAGCTCAAAAATACATCTTTATACTGCAACCATGTGTTTTAACAATAACTCATAACACATGGAAAGACATACATATGTAGCCCGGGTAAAATGGTTGTCACACGGGACACAATAACTGGGGTCCTTGCAGCTTCGATGTCCAGCAGGTCCGTTTATTTGAGCATAGAACAAAATACGGAATAACAAAAAAAAAAAAAGGGGGTAACAAAATACGGGGTAACAAAATACGGCAGTGGGATTCCACCAAAAGCTCACCAGCCCCACGTTGGTCACACTGCCTCCAGCACCATCGGCATATAGGTCCAAAAAAATCACGGCGCTCCACTCTCAAGCTAAGTCCAACGTAAAAGAAAGAAGGGACCACAATGCATTTGGTCAAGTTCTGGCAGAATGTACACCTGTCACTCCGTACTGCCATCTAGTGGCCAAGATACTAGGTAGCATTAAACTCCAATAGCCCACTGTAGGTTACTTTTACATGTCACCAAAATTGAACTATGTTACATTAACATGAAAACCATAAACATTACATGACATTTGGAATGTTGAAAACATTTAGGGAACCTTTCACCATCAGTGGAAAACAAATGAGTTATTTATTTATCTCCCCTTGTTTACCACCTGGCTACACATAAAATGGAATAAATGTCCATATAAACCATATTTACCACAGAATACTGGGCACAGAAAATACTGGCATTCCAATATAAATCAAATGTTTACATAAATGCATGGAAGGAAAATGCATGAACTTCTTTTAAGTTTTATACTTAGTTTAATGTTTTTATGCATTATGTAAAGCACTTTGATTTTGCACATGAAAACATGCTAAATAAATAAAATTACCTTTTACCAGTATGTGCATATACAGTGGGTACGGAACGTATTCAGACCCCCTTAAATTTCTCACTCTTTGTTATATTGCAGCCATATGCTAAAATCATTTAAGTTCATTTTTTTCCTCATTAATGTACACACAGCACCCCATATTGACAGAAAAACACAGAATTTTTGACATTTTTGCAGATTTATTAAAAAAGAAAAACTGAAATATCACATGGTCATAAGTATTCAGACCCTTTGCTCAGTATTTAGTAGAAGCACCCCTTTGAGCTAATACAGCCATGAGTCTTTTTGGGAATGATGCAACAAGTTCACACCTGCATTTGGGGATCCTCTGCCATTCCTCCTTGCAGATCCTCTCCAGTGCTGTCAGGTTGGATGGTAAACGTTGGTGGACAGCCATTTTCAGGTCTCTCCAGAGATGCTCAATTGGGTTTAAGTCAGGGCTCTGGCTGGGCCATTCAAGAACAGTCACGGAGTTGTTGTGAAGCCACTCCGTTATTTTAGCTGTGTGCTTAGGGTCATTGTCTTGTTGGAAGGTGAACCTTCGGCCCAGTCTGAGGTCCTGAGCACTCTGGAGAAGGTGTTCGTCCAGGATATCCCTGTACTTGGCCGCATTCATCCTCCCCTCGATGGCAACCAGTCGTCCTGTCCCTGCAGCTGAAAAAACACCCCCATAGCATGATGCTGCCACCACCATGCTGCACTGTTGGGACTGTATTGGACAGGTGATGAGCAGTGCCTGGTTTTCTCCACACATACCGCTTAGAATTAAGGCCAAAAAGTTCTATCTTGGTCTCATCAGACCAGAGAATCTTATTTCTCACCATCTTGGAGTCCTTCAGGTGTTTTTTAGCAAACTCCAGGC
>NW_018128085.1:808155-827794 GCF_001952655.1 Monopterus albus | reverse complement strand
TATATATGTGTGTGTGTGTGTATTTCTCTTGTTGGAGTTGCATCCTTTGTCTAAGCACAACTGTAGGTATTTAGTGCACAACTCTTTGTAAAACACTTCTGCTGTGCATCTACTACAGATTATGAGGCTGAGTCTGGACTTATCAACACTGTCTTTGAGTTTCATATTGATTAATCATCAATCATTAAAAACTACAACTCTTTATTTAAATATTTCCTTTTTTTCTTCTTTTGATTTGCAGTGCATCAAGTTCAGCACTACCACTGTCACAAGCATTTCCATCATAGTTGATTAGCTTCACTCTGCCTGTTTGTGGTCCTGTTTTGCCTATTTTTGTCAAATTTGATTCTGTTTTTGTATAGTTTATTGTTCTGAGTCTTGCATTTCCCCACCTGCACTTGTTTGCTTCTTTTTCATCTACTCTCCTCTTTGTCTCATCCTCCCAATTTCTCTCCTCATTGTCTCTTCTCTCTCTTGTGCCTTGAGTAGATTTCCAATTTGAAAGGCTTTGTTGGTTTGTTGCACCAAACAATTAATGACAATTTGCACGACAAACAGAATTCTTGATTTTATGAACAGTTTCATCAATATTTGTGAACATGAAAAGATAGCTGGGAATCAGGGAAGCAAGACTAATTTGTTGTCATCAAGCGACACATTCTAAGGGAGAGTTATTCCAATTGATGGCAGAATTGATTCAATTCACAATGTTTGTTTGAGGTTATACCCCAAAATGACTTTAGTTACAACTTTTTCTCTTTATGTTTGAAGACTGAAATGTGGCAAAAGGTCGCAAAGTTCAAGGGGGCCGAATACTTTCGCAAGGCACTGTAACAGCGGGGTGCAAAATGCTAGCAGGCAGGGCATACATGGAACGCCATAACCAAGGGGCTGGCATAGTGTACATAAACATCTGTGCCGAGTACAGGCTGGAAGTCCCAAAGTCAAAATGTGGTACACCTCCAAAGGTGGTTGAGAATGACCAAGGTAAGATCCTGTGGGACTTCCAGATACAAACTGACAAACTGGTAATGGCCAACCAACCGGACATAGTAGTGGTGGACAAACAGAGGATAGATGATTAGTGATAGATGTAGCAACCCCAAGCGATAGCAACATCAGGAAGAAGGAACATGAGAAGCACAAGAAATGCCAAGGGCTGAAAGAAGAGCTAGAAGGCCTGTGTGAATACTGCACATGATATTCCCTTCTCATATCAATATTACACTGCTCTTCAATGACTAATGGTAATATTTTAGTAGTATTAAGTATCAAAAGATCCCTCAAAGCTGTGAACACATCTCAAATTGTCCAAACCCCAGACCTTAAAAAGGGGTAAATGATGTTGATGGTGATATTTAATCAAGACAGTTTTGGAAGATACAACAAATTAAACCAGAAGAGGATCATGGATTTTTTTAGCAGTAATATTGATGAAGTTGTGACAACTCTGTGTCATCCTGGTTTTTGTATTTTTATTTGAGTCACAGTCAAAGGACACATACAGTATCCGTGTTGAGATACAAAGCTGTAACGGACTTACTAAATTAGACTCCTACTACCATCTTTGAAAACATAAGAAAAGTTTTTGGTCACCTGACAAGTCAACAGTTAAGTGTAGTTTTATATGATGGACAGGGTAAGCTGGTCTTCCCAAATAACATTGATTGAATCAATTTATTTACATACAGGCCCTTGAGTTTGCTTGTTATACAGAAAAATGGTGATTTTGCCATTAAAAAAAATCTAAAGTGACTTTTAATATATGTTGAATAAATATATAAAAACTTTAATTACCTTAAAGACGCAGGAGTAGAACCTTTTCTATTTTACTGGGTCTTTAAATGAGTCCTAAATCCTTAAGATATATGAGCCACTCGTAACTGCTTGCTTGCTATGATAACTTTGCAATTGGATCATACTGTACCATTTTTCTCAATATAATGAGATTCTTTTAATAATAGGATATTGTATAATTTATGGATATGGCTAAAAGAAAACTCACCAGAAAGTAAACTGGCAAAATAAATATGTTCTCTGCCCTTGTGGGGAGGAGGAAAACATATGCAAGCAAATTAATTTTGATTGTTTTTATTCAACTTGTCAGTCTCTGCAAATAAGCACCGAACGTCTCTCTCTCTCTCTCTCTCTCTCTCTCTCTCTGTGTCTTCTTAGGATGGTATGGGGAACCTGCGGGTGACCAAGGAGGGTGTCAGACTGGAGGGAGTGTCTGAATTCTTATTGCCATTATACGTCAAAGAGATCCAGTCTCGTAGGGTAAGACCATGTCTGTGTGAGTGTTTGTGTTATATTGTGTTGCATGCATAGTTGGTTATGTGATTACGTACGTGTGTGTGTGTGTGTGTGTGTGTGTGCATGTCCCTGTTCTACAACCCCTAAAATGAACAGAAATCAAATGTTGTTCACAGCAGTCTGTTTCTCAAGGATTTGATCCTGCACTCCTTGATAATCCTAATTCTTCTTCTAATGATCTCTCCTGTCTTTGAACCGGACATGATAAAAGGGTTTGTATTAGGTCATACTGCTTTAGAATATACAGTAGGCTTACTTTTCCATTTTTCCATTTCCATTTTGACACATTTTGTGTTGCTCTGGGTCTTATTTTTCACAAAGGACCCATTTGTGTGAGGGAACGTTGTGCCTTGGCGGAGGTACATGCGCTCTCTGAGTGCTTTTGTTGGTTTTGTACCTGAAACACCCCTTGCACTTGACACTGTTGCATATTAGATAATATTACTGTGAAGTGCACAAGTCAGTACCAGCAGCGACTCAAAACAAAGTGCTGCTATTGTGATTTAGATGACAGTGTTGTTGTTTTTGAGTGGGTAGAAAACAATGTTTTCTCCCAGTCAAATACAGGATTGATTGGAACACAAGAAAATAAAAAAAAGCATATATATTGTACATTACATATGGTATATAACTATAGTCAGAAAGCTACACCAGAATAAGCAGTAAAAGAGATAAATAACACCAGGAGGAATGTGGACCTCTATCGAAGTATTGCCTAACCATGATATGAAGGAAAACAAAGCTATAAGAGAACTGAAACAAATAAACCATAAACTATGATGGTGAAAAGAAGGAATAAAGTAAGGTAAAAGGTGTTGAATGACTAAAGGCTGAGAGAAGGCAGAGGAGGTCAAATATAAATGAGGGGGAAAAAGAGAGGCAAGAGGAACAGAAGAAAGGCATATAAAAGGAGATGAGGGGACTATCAACAAACATGTGCGCAGACATGTACGAGTGGAATATAAGTGAGAAGCTATTTCAAACTCAGATCTCTAAGACGTTGCTGATATTTAAGATTCTGTCTTTACTGAACAGTAAAGAGGCTGAGATGCCACAAAAAGATTTTGCACCAACACTATTGCAAATGCACGACAACCTCAAGAGCTATAAGAGTATATAAATATATGAGAAACACTACAGTGTACATGCAGCTCCTGTTTTTCAAGTGCAGCATAAATAAGGTTTCTACTTAAGCTGTCGTGGTTTTATTTACACCCACTCTGTGGTTTGTTTGTCACCACATTCTGTACATTTCCTTCACATTGAGGAGACATGAATCGAATTCCTTAAAAAGCCTCAGGAATCAGAGATAAATAATACATAAGTATAAAAAAGAGAAAATGTAAAATGTGTTGGCTCTGAGACCTGTCATACACTGCCAATTGTGCATTTAAACATATTAAGTGAAAATAACTGAAATGAATAATGGCACTGTAAACCTAATGGAGCCAGAATGGAACTGTTATAATAGAATATTTACAGCAATGTCAATCTGTATGTTCCCACCTGAAATCGGACATTGATGGTATTTTCACATAGAAACCACCTCTCACTAAAAAGACAGATATTAGCCATGGGACACAGATCTAGAATCACATGCACATCAACATGATTAACATACATTGATTCTATCCCATAGCACTGCTTTCAGGGTGGAGGTGAATACTATACTACTGCCCTACTTAAAAACGTGACACTATTTAGGTAGTTTTATTTTACTGTACATAATGTAGCTCTTCATACAAAAAAATGATTTCATTAGAGCTAAAGCAGAAAAAAACAAATGGGAGAGTGATACATAGAAAGATGAGAAAAATGTATATTTTACACATTGTGGTTCTGATTCCTTTAAAAGAATGTGCACTGTGCGATAACTGTCTGTCTGTCTTGGCGCGCTGTATGTGTGTATTTGGTGAGGTGTGATTGTCAACCATTGTGTTTGCAAGTCTGTGTGAGGGTTTTAGGTGTCTGTGAGTATCTATATTTTGTTTTCAAACTGATTATTTTTTTAATTTTATTTCAGGCGGATATTGATATTTTGTGTTTGTGAGGAAGCCAATGCATATAGTTGCAGGTTTGTATGTATGAGTGTTTGTGAGGCAGAGCTTATCCCCTTACATAAAAGCAAATACCAAGTCGCCCTCACATCTTCTAAACAGCAGGTGTGCTCTTATTCTGATATTGACATTTGCCACACTTTTACTGTGAATTTTGGTTGCAGTGGGGGAAGCATGAATCAGAAGTATTCATTAAAATCCCCGAGGATACAACAGTCTGCTGCTTGTTTTGTGAAGAGACATACTGTTGGGAAATGGGGAGAGAAGAGTTAGAACCTGCATGGCACAGTTGCGTGGTGGTGTGGTCACAGCAAGAAGGTTCTGGGTTTGAACCCGGGCCGACATGAGGCCTTTCTGTTCTCCTTGTGTGGGCTCTCTCCCAGTACTCTGGCTTCCTCCCACAGTCCAAAGACATGCAGCTTAGGTTGACTGGCAACTCTAAATTGCCCGTAGGAGTGAGTGTGGGTGGTTGTCTGTCTACACATCAGCCCTGTGATGGACTGGCGACCTGTCCAGGATGTACCCCACCTCTCGCCCAGTGTCAGCTGGGATTGGCTCCAGCCCTCCTGTGACCCTAATCAGAAGTAAGCAGTGCTGATTCAAGTAACTGGGTGTTTAATCTGTTCTTTAAATTCCTACCTTACTCTGATTTTGTAGCAAACACAGCTCATGTCAGTAATTAAAA
Source organism: Monopterus albus (assembly GCF_001952655.1). Taxonomy (NCBI): domain Eukaryota; kingdom Metazoa; phylum Chordata; class Actinopteri; order Synbranchiformes; family Synbranchidae; genus Monopterus; species Monopterus albus. The sequence continues at coordinate 822,739 of NW_018128085.1, read as the reverse complement.
AATAGTTTTATTATATAAAAGCTGGCAGCATTTCAATAATTAACCATTAACCATTTATTGATTGCTAATGTGGCTGACTTAAAATTTGTATCCCTAATGAGATAAGGATAATAAGATAAAGAAAGGAACAGATACATGAAATAAACAAAAGCAGCTTCCAGTGTGGGTTTCAGGAGCTTGTGGCAAACTGCCCTGGCCTGAATATAGGCTTACGACTTACATGCACACACAAAAGGAACCTACTGAAATGATACCAAGTCATTAGCCAAGACAACACTGAACCAAAAGATACACACTCAGCAAACTAAAAAGAATCCCTTGGGCCTGGATAAGTGGAGAGGATAAGAATACTTCAGCATGGAGAGTGATGAAGAAGTGGCAATGAGAGACACCAAAAGAACACGGAGAAAGAGAAACCTACAAGGGCAGATAGACACGTAAAAATAAAAAGTGAGGTGAGAAAATTTGCCTCACAGGCATTTTACTCCTCACTTGTTGTTCAAGGCAAACCAGAAAGGGGAAGAGAAAAGGGAGTGAGATGAGAGGAGGAAAGATTTTAATGCTTGATGCAGTAAAGCAGAGACCAAGGGAAAAATTGGTTTTCAGACATACCCACATTTTTAATGATTAGATTAAGACAAGTGGTGTAGCGGTAAACATAAAGACTGCTAAACTACAACTTTGTTTGACAACGTTTGTTGTCAAATCTACTACAGTTGTGTCTCCTTTTCAGGAGATGAAGATTTTGCTCTGGTCCTGCATTTCAGACATGAGACTGAAGCTATTATAAGTCAGTCGGCATTGAGCCTCATTATAATTTCTTGCCTTTGTTTTTGCCCTTGTAACATCTGGAACAGTCTGAGCTGGGCTATTGTCTGTTTTATGTTTACTCAACAGTCTGTTCACAAATATGTCCATGCTGTGTAGCACCTGGTTCAGATCTGTGTGACTGATCCACTGCTTAGGACAAAGTCCTGAAAGATTCCATTTGGAAAAAAAAGCAATTGAATTTTCATCCTGAAAAATTTTTGTCATGTAAAACTGTAAAATATTGTCTGAAGACACTTTGGATAAAGCATAAATCACACCTTGTTGCTTGTCAAATTTAGTTTTTGAGACCGGAATGGGTTCATTGCTTTATTTTGTTACAATGTGGATATGGTTCATAGTGTATATTGTTTCTAGTACACTAGCTGCTGTAACAAAGAAGGTTCCCCGTGAGGATTGTTAAAGTTACCAAGTGACCACAGACTGTGGTTCTCACCTACGATTGAGTACCAGTGGCTGTTCCCTGCTCTCTGACCTCAGAAGGTAGCAGTGAACCAGTTCCAGTTTAATACACCACAATAAAGCAAATGAGACTTCACAATAGACCACTTAGTTGAACTGGACAGTGCCTAGAGAGTGCAAACATCCACCAAGGCAGATCACTGTGCCCATAATGCCATTACACCTTGACCGTGAAAACCTACTTCTAGTATTTGGAATCATATTGATATCTTTAGTAGTTATTCAAAAAAATGCTTTTTTTTCTTCAAGATCTAGCTCAGTGACAGAGTAGCAAGTTTTCTGTGGACCCTATACAGTGCCTTGCGAAAGTATTCGGCCCCCTTGAACTTTGCGACCTTTTGCCACATTTCAGGCTTCAAACATAAAGATATAAAACTGTAATTTTTTGTGAAGAATCAACAACAAGTGGGACACAATCATGAAGTGGAATGAAATTTATTGGATATTTCAAACTTTTTTAACAAATAAAAAACTGAATAATTGGGCGTGCAAAATTATTCAGCCCCTTTACTTTCAGTGCAGCAAACTCTCTCCAGAAGTTCAGTGAGGATCTCTGAATGATCCAATGTTGACCTAAATGACTAATGATGATAAATAGAATCCACCTGTGTGTAATCAAGTCTCCGTATAAATGCACCTGCACTGTGATAGTCTCAGAGGTCTGTTTAAAGCGCAGAGAGCATCATGAAGAACAAGGAACACACCAGGCAGGTCCGAGATACTGTTGTGGAGAAGTTTAAAGCCGGATTTGGATACAAAAAGATTTCCCAAGCTTTAAACATCCCAAGGAGCACTGTGCAAGCGATAATATTGAAATGGAAGGAGTATCAGACCACTGCAAATCTACCAAGACCTGGCCGTCCCTCTAAACTTTCAGCTCATACAAGGAGAAGACTGATCAGAGATGCAGCCAAGAGGCCCATGATCACTCTGGATGAACTGCAGAGATCTACAGCTGAGGTGGGAGACTCTGTCCATAGGACAACAATCAGTCGTATACTGCACAAATCTGGCCTTTATGGAAGAGTGGCAAGAAGAAAGCCATTTCTTAAAGATATCCATAAAAAGTGTCGTTTAAAGTTTGCCACAAGCCACCTGGGAGACACACCAAACATGTGGAAGAAGGTGCTCTGGTCAGATGAAACCAAAATCGAACTTTTTGGCAACAATGCAAAACGTTATGTTTGGCGTAAAAGCAACACAGCTCATCACCCTGAACACACCATCCCCACTGTCAAACATGGTGGTGGCAGCATCCTGGTTTGGGCCTGCTTTTCTTCAGCAGGGACAGGGAAGATGGTTATAATTGATGGGAAGATGGATGGAGCCAAATACAGGACCATTCTGGAAGGAAACCTGATGGAGTCTGCAAAAGACCTGATACTGGGACGGAGATTTGTCTTCCAACAAGACAATGATCCAAAACATAAAGCAAAATCTACAATGGAATGGTTCACAAATACACATATCCAGGTGTTAGAATGGCCAAGTCAAAGTCCAGACCTGAATCCAATCGAGAATCTGTGGGAAGAACTGAAAACTGCTGTTCACAAACGCTCTCTATCCAACCTCACTGAGCTCGAGCTGTTTTGCAAGGCGGAATGGGCAAAAATTTCAGTCTCTTGATGTGCAAAACTGATAGAGACATACCCCAAGTGACTTACAGCTGTAATCGCAGCAAAAGGTGGCGCTACAAAGTATTAACTTAAGGGGGCTGAATAATTTTGCACGCCCAATTTTTCAGTTTTTTATTTGTTAAAAAAGTTTGAAATATCCAATAAATTTCGTTCCACTTCATGATTGTGTCCCACTTGTTGTTGATTCTTCACAAAAAAATTACAGTTTTATATCTTTATGTTTGAAGCCTGAAATGTGGCAAAAGGTCGCAAAGTTCAAGGGGGCCGAATACTTTTGCAAGGCAATGTACATTTGAACATTCTGGATTAGCACATTTGGAATATTATTTGAATCCAGATCATACTTTGATGTGATAATTTATATGCGGATGATACTGTGCATTATGGTATGTATGGAGCAAAAATACTGAAACAGGCTCTATCACACAATGGTGAAGAAACCTTTAAATAGTCATGGATCGGGATGATGATCTGTATCAGCAACAAAATCTACTCAATTATTCTATGAACCATACATCTTCAAAATCTAATCATTACTTTGAGTTAAGGTGTGAACAAACCAAGAAACACATGAACCAATAAATGATGTTAAAAATGTGATCTATGCTATAAAGTAAATGGAATTAAAGTTTAGACCTACAGGCCCTTGTCATGGATCAAATATTTTGTGCACGAAAGTTTGATGTTCCCAATGTAAAGAGTTGAGTGTACTTTAGTAATCCCCCCAAAAAAGAATAAAAATGGAGTCTAAGGTCTTTAAAATTTCAATATTAGGAACATAAATTTTAGGATATAAAGAGAACGAAGGAGAGGTTGAAGAGAGCATCCCTCCTACACAGCTGTATTATGCCTTATTCAAAACCATCATAGACACACATATGCACAGTTTGCATAATTGGGGCCATCCCCCAGCAGTGCATTATGGGAGAGGTAAATGGAACATTGTGACTTCCAGAGAGAGCAAAATACAGAATGCTGCATATAAACCACACACTAGCAACAACATCACACTGAGAAATTGGATTGGCTGGGTAGGAGGGAAAAGACAGAGTGCAGAAGAGACAACTGTTGAGAGGAAGAGAGGGCACAAAATGAAGGAAAAGAGGGTGGAAGGAATTAAATGGGTCAGAGAAGCAAACAGACCTTAAAAGGGTGGGAGAAAAGGTGTAAATAAAAGATAAAGAAACAAACACAAGAAGGCATGAGTGCTGAGATCAAAGAAATAAAGAAACTAGCTGGTGGAGGAAGGTCATGTTAAACACCCCCAGTATGTGACATAGCAATATGTTTCAGTGTTTTTTAAATATTGGTCTCAAAATTCATATTCCCTGGAAGGGTCAAATGGTTTAATTAATTAATTATTTTACCTACCCTATAGGTAGACCTATATAACTCAAATAAATTAACATAGCTAATTAATAATTAGCAATTTTGGCAGAACAAACTTTGATGCAAATGTATTTGAATTTGTTTTTGATGCATGCTTTATGATGATGTGATCAGATATTTGTTTAGTGATACCTCCTCCATCAGTGTGTGTGTGTGTGTGTGTGTCTGTTTATAGGCACATCTGTTGATGTGATCTTTTCTCCCAGGCACTGTTCACTAGTACTTTAACTAATAGAGCACTGGTCTAAATCAGATCAGGCAGAACATCAATGAAAGATAGTACAGGATATGTATCAGACATATATCAAGCAAACATAACAGGTAGTAGACAGGAGCCGGTTGAGCAGTTAACAGTGGGGGTGCATAGATGATTTGGCAAGGAAGCACTGCATGGCACCATGCAGAAACTTGAAAACACCAAATACTTGCAGAGGATTGCCTCCGCAAGTATTTGCAGGCATCGGGGAAGCTTTGAGAGACACGGGACCTCAAGCAAAGATTGTGTAGCCACAGAATAAAGCTAGTAAGTAGACAGAATCACTGCCAGCTCTGGGAGCAACATCACAAGCCAGCGTTTGGAAGACACCACACAGCACACTAGATGCATTCTGACAGAAATGTAGAGCCATGTGGGGCTGATAAGTCACATTTTCCATGGGGAATACAGGGCACACAGTGTGGACAGATCATGTCATAATCAGTGCGGTGGAAATCAACCAAAAATGTGTAGATGCAGATTTAACAGGCTAAAAGTTCAGTAGCAGAAATTCAGATTATTTTTTCACCCACTCCTCCAACTTTCTTTCTAGGTCTATAACACTGTCACCTTACTTCCTCCACTGCTGCTGTCAGCGCATTGTCATTTAAATGTAAACATGTTGTTTTGGTACAAATGCTGATATGACTTTGGGGCAGATGTGGCTCAGGAGGCAGATCAGGCCATCACCTTATCACAGCATTGGGGGTTAAATCCCTGGCTTCTCAAGTCCACATCAAGGTCTCCTTGGGCAAAACACTGAACCCCATTTTGCTCCCGTTGCCTCGTAAGGCTGTTCTGCCTGCCATCAGTATGTGTAACGGGTGAATGGGCAAGTAGTTTTAAGCACTTTCAGTGCTACAGTAGAGAAACACTATATAAGTGCTAGTAAATTTACTATTCTTCTTGGGAGGACAGTCGCTGTCAGCAAGGCAACATAGACTATCTGGCAAGAGACAGTCATGGTTGCTGTGCCTGATTTTCAGCATGTTCTGAAGATTTGCTCCTGCTTCGTTTTACAATCTGCATATATGGAGGACATATGTAGTATACAGTGTGTACTCTCTGTAAAAGTATGTATTTACTTGAGAAGTGAATTCATTGTAACCTCGAGGCAGTGGTATCATAAGAGCAGAAGATTTTGTATTTCACTGTGTTGGTGTATTTTAAAAGGCATGCCGTGAATGCAGTGTTTCATCTCTATCTCACCCTCTTTCTTCTATTCCCAAAAAGGCCTGTCTCTGGTGACACACACATGCACAAATGCACACGTTCACCTACACACAAGCACAGATTCTTGCCACTAGGCCCTATAATTGTCCCCACAGGGACCCAATGACGACCTATCACCACTACAGGAGGCACAAAGAAAACTTAATTTATTCTGCTCTCTTGCTGTTCTCTCTGTCTTTTTTATTTGACTTGTCATTTTATTTGGCTCTTTCCCCTTATATTTAGGACTTTCTCTACCCCCTGTCTATGACATTTCTTTCTCTCTATCTATCACCCTCTTTCTATGTTGTTTTTGTTCCGGCTTCCCTTCTCAACCCTGTAGTGACACTCGATCCCTGGAGACAGGTCTAGTTATGTGAAGTAGACTGCCTGGAGAAGGGCCTTACTTATTAGGAAAAAAAAAAACTCTGGCACCCAAATAAAGATTGGTTAAATGTAGGCAAGTCAAGGGAGAGAGGAGTAAAAGAAGGTATGTTTTAGGAAGTTGAGCCTAATAAAAGTAAAATTAAACCTGCAATAGAGATGGGTGCAATTGAATAACAATAACAAATGTATGAACATAATAAAAAAGTTCAAAGCAACAACAATTAAAGAACTCCATCCATATCTTGTGCTGGAAGGAAGAAAGTGAGAGGTGTATAAAGGTGGGAGGATGCCATAACTTTATTTTTGCTGTTTGTCAGTTTTAGATTTATTACTCCCTCTCCCTGCCTCGTAATTTCTCTGTGCTTCTCCTCTGAGGACCTGAGCTAGCTGAAACTTCTCTAACTCTGCAGCTGTAATTGAATAGCAGAGAGTTCTAATGGAACATTATGCTGTTCTAGTCTTGGCAGGCCCTATTGATTTTGACTTTGCAGCATTGTAAACAATCTGTGGTAAATGTAACTGAATGGATGCAGACCTTGGTATATGCTATAATTCCAGGGCTTTGGCTGTGGAACTGTTGCACTGTGGCAAGTCTAACTGTTACAATGTGGTTTAGTTAGACTTTAATAGCACCTTGCCCAGGGTGGCCCACACTTGTATTTTTCACCAAAGAATAATATATCATTTTTGTTTCTTTGACTTTGTATTCATGCCTTTTGTTTGTGATTAAAAGGAAGATGTCACAAAGTCCAACTGTCAGGCACATTTGATTTTAATTGCATGTCACCTGGGGCGCAGGATGCTGGTGGGTTTCTTTACAGAATAAGAGGTTCTTATTTTTATTTATTTTTTTGTGTGTGTATGTTATTTTCTTTTGTTTGTGGTCACGTCTGATATAGAGAGTGGCATGTTTTTGATATCCACGGTGCTCTTCATCTTTGTCTAATACCACCCGTGAAGGTGATACCTTTTATGTACAAAGAAATCCAAGCTATAATTCAGACACATTGTCAACAGGAAGTCCAACCACTAGGAACATTTGATTCAAAGTGCATGTCATCCTCAGCGGGTGTGATATGTCACACAAAGAGTCTATATCGGCGAGTGACTCAGGTGCATTTTAAGTTATTATATTCTGTCAGCGTATCAGTATGTGTGGTCAGCATATAAAAGAGACCCTTCCTGTATTATTGAGATGACAGTTGCTATGGATAATGGGAGATGTCGCACTTGTCCTGGTCGATAATGCTAATAAAGTCTGGTCAACACAAAATGACTGCATTCACAGTAACACATTTCACACCATGCCTTGACATTTTAGGGAACTTTCCTTTTGCTTCTCTTGTATTTACCTACTCTCAGTCTATCTGTATTGCTGCAAACCTTTCTCCCATGATTACTGCTATATTGTAATACAGTTGAGGCAGTTCAGAATATTTACTTATTGACGAATTATGTATTACAGTGTTTTCAAAACACATCGGTCCTGAGTTGTTCCAAAACTGATGACACAATAAGATTTTTCATCACTAGAATGAGCTGGAATGTCACAAAACTGCAGCCTGTGGACATTTAGGATTCATGCAATAAACCATTGCTACTTTTTTTAAATTCTGAAAATCACCTTAGACTTGTGGTCCTTATTACATGATCTCACCCAGCTTCCATTTATATACGTACAATGATACAAAGTGTTCTTGCTTTTTTCCACTATATTTCATTATTTCCCCTTCCTATTGCTCAGCAGTAAATCAGCAGTCTATCATAAAATAACAATCAATATGGGACAAATCCAACAGGTTCAACAAATGTAAAATGTATTTGATTTAAACAGCATGTCACCTTTAGCAGGCGGTACTTGCTACATGAGAATTTCTTCAGCCTTCAGCCAGCAGAAAGAAATTACTTAGACACGCTGTCGGTGATAATAAGAGTTGACCTCAGAAGATAAGAGCCCCACCAAGCAGACACATGCAGAGGGCTTGTCAGATGTCTGAGCTTTTCCCGTGTACCCTGCAACACTCAAAAAGATATCACATAAGCAGTCAGTGCCCCCACTGAAGTTAAACTGAATATAATAGAAAAAAGAAGAAAGAGAAGTTTGAGTGGGAGAGGTTTACAGAGGTTAGTGGGGCCAGGGTAAGTGGGGAGTGTTTGATCATCTTTCCAGAAGCAAGAATACATTCATAATAATTTTATTCAAGACTGAGTTTACAAGTGTGTGTAGTTGAACTTATATGTATTCGTCTGCATGATTGCCTGCCTGTGCAGAGGAAGCTCCAAATTCCTGTGTGTCCAGTGTGTGGGACCGGCATTTATGTGCATGCCAGACATGGTCGCGACACATGTAAAAATAGTCTCCATTAACATTTAAAAGCATTTTTTAAAATGTCAGGAGAATGAAAGTCACACTGGCTCTTGAGGGGAGAGAGGAACCAAGGAAAAATGAATAAGAATATTAATCCTTTGCTCCGAATCATTCCATCCCTCCTTCCATGTGCTGGCTCAGAAGCCACATCATCTAAAAGCCACAACAAATCCCTTCATCACAAAACCTAAGAAAAAGGGCACATCATGCCATGCCAGGATAAATCTAAAAATTTTGATAACGCTGTTATTAAAAGAGATTTTGCTTCACCCAAAGTGCATCAGAATGCCACTTCCATGTCAAGACAAATTGCATCTCTACCTTTGTGAACGTCAGGCACCAAACTCTGGCATTGGCCAATATTTTTATGTTGCATCTGGTTTCATTTTGGTAAAATACCTGGATTCATTAAGCTCATTCTTTTACTTTTACTCATGCTTTCTGTTTTGTCTTTTTTCCCCTCTCTCACCCTGACACTACAGCCATCAGCAACAAAAACAAGTGTGATAAGTCATTGACAGTGTTGTTAACAACAGCAGACTAGCTTAAACATTCTGCGGTCAGCGAAACAAAATAGGTGGAGTGCAGGGTACAACCTAACACATTTTGGTTTTTGCTAAAGCTGGAACAGTTATGCTTTACACAAGCAACATATACCTTTCTGCTACAAATGAACACTTAAACTTTGTTTCTAGAATCTACTGTTCCACTGAAAATGACGGGAGACGCGTTGTTACACCTTACCTCACCTTAATTGTAACAGATAGAGGGTTAGTTGTAACATTGGCTACAAAAGTCTGATAATATAATTCTATGTTGTATCAAACAAGTATTTTTACCAACCATACTGCATTTTATAATAATGATCTATTTGACAGATGGACTGATCAATTGATAGGCACCCACTTACATGTCAAATTATATATGAATGTGACATGAGACTATGGGTCAAACAATGATACATTTATTTTTTTGTCCACAAAGTAGGACAGCAAATAAGAATAACATCATGAGTCAGCAAAATATGGATCATTTCCAAAGAACCTGCTTCTTGTTATTGTTTACATAAGCGAGGTTAGATGTAATGCAGTGTTACAACTAACTGGGGTACAACTTGGCTGAGGTTCTTCTTGAGTGCAGTTTTATTTTAGACTTTATTGTCTAAACCCAGTTACTCTATACTTTTACCTCTATATACAGTAGCACTGTTTGTCCTATTCATCTGTGACAGCCATTACTTAATATGACAGCCAGAAATTAATAAAGCAAAAAATGATTGTGATGCTTTGCTTTAAATTGTGTAGGGCTGAGTTTTCTCAAGTTTGAATACCACCCCCCACCCCCACCTCCAAATTCCATGTGCGGTAATTGGCATAATGATCAGATGAGCAGATAGGTTTGTACAGACAAATGTATCTTTTATCTTTTTCTAGTTTCAGTGATAGCATCAGTGGGAACATTAGAACCTATATTATTTAAGATGATAGTCAAGACAGCAGTGTTTCATTCCATAACCAGACCTACGCATTTACCTTAGTGTGCATATTTTAATCACCATGTCTAATTAGGTATGGACAACGTGTGCTTTAGCATGAGAGGGATTTATGTTAACACACAAACCCATAACAAATTATAGCATGAGTAAGTGAAAACAAAATTTAAAAAATAAGCTTATATAACCTAAACAGAACTAGTATGTGTGTGTATCCCTCTTACCGTCCTGTGTGACAGGTTTTTGGTTGTCCTACAGTTACTATTTTTACTTAAAAAAAAAATTGTGTTGCGACAGCAGTGTCATTTTCCTCTAAGTGATATACATCGCTGTCTCTGCTTTACCTCTGATTCACCCCTTCACTTATCTCTACAGGTGACTGTAGACGAAATACAGTGATTACGCTCCATCTGAACACAGACACCTATGGCTCCTATTGTGACTGTCTTCCACAGTCCAAGATGCTTCTTATAGAAAAGCTTAGTGAAGCAGCTGTGTGCTGGTCATTAGCATACTGTGGGGAAGTTCACATTTGTGAAGACAATAAGTCACAATGTACCTCATCAGAAGTATTTTCAAGTTTGTTTCGGTTCTTTGAGACAAGAGCTTACAAAGAAGAGAAAATTGTTGGATGCACATCTTTTAAGCTTATTGAGAAACAGTCTCAAATTAGGCTAGTTGTCTGTTAGCACTTTGTCTCAGCTATCAAGAGACCATCAGGTCCCCACTGTGCTTCAGAGGCTGCTTCAAACATGCCTGGTTATTGACTCATACATCATCCAACATACAACTGTTGATTTTCGTATACTGGATTTCTGATAACCATTTGGCTATTGGTGAAACCTAGCATCAGTCATTTGACTGTAAAAGGTGACAGCTTTTTACTACAGGTATTTAAATCTCAATTATGACTTTTTAGTCAAAATATCACAACTTTTTCTCCTGTGTTATTCTTCCTTACTCCCCCAAATACAGACTCAGTACAGTACATTTCCACAGACCCCAGAACACACTCTGTCCCTGCAAGTATTATGTATTCAAAGGTTGTTTTCAGTGAAATGGACATAAGCCACTGTCTGAAATTAATTAAGGGTGGACATTTAAATTAATTACCTGGATGGGAGTGTGGCATTACTCAGCTCTGGCCTTATGACATTAAACAGACACAAATGCATGCAATGAGGAGACACTCACAGATTAGGTTTAATTACCAGTGTGCAGATGACTGGTACAGTGTGGTTCATCCTTATTTACATATTGAACTGTTCCTCTCTGTGTGTGTGTGTGTGTGTGTGTGTGTGTGTGGCCTTGTTTAAATATACTTGTGGGGACAGAACATTGGGAGCACACTGCTTTGCAGGGGCCGAAAGACTCTTGTGGGGACCGGAGGCTGGGCCCCACAACTGAATCTATGAAAATAACAGGGTGAAAGGTTAGAGCAAGTGTTGGCTTTGGTTAAGGTTTGGCAAGTAGTGGTTCTGGTTAAAGTTGGGTATGTCTCCTGGAAACAAATATAAGTCTCAGTAGGGACCCTGTAAGTGATGACCACAAGGATTTGGTGTATGTGTGAGAAAGAGAGAGAGAGAAAAGAGCATGACAGAAAAAAGATAGCAAGTGGATCAGTTTCATTTCAGTTACATGACTGTGAGTGCCAAGTAAGCAGGATTCATTTTGTTCTGCTCCACTGTTTCTTTCAAATATTGGCAATTCTATGTCTTATGCTAACTCAGCTACAAAGGCCAGCCTGCACAAGGGATTAAAGCCTTCACACAGTTGAAATACTTGCCTCCAATGAAACTTACAAATTCCCTAAAGAAATATCCTACAAAACACCTGTGTTTGTAGTGTAAAACACAGACCTCCAGCAGGCTTGTAGGGTGGCACTGAAATCATTGTAGTTTTCCTGTTTCTTAAAAGGCAGCAGTTGGAGTCCAACACAGCAGTTAAAATACACACCACAACATACATTCAGATGTACATATGAACTCTGCAACTGTAGTACAACCTCTCTAAAGCACTGTCCAACACTAATAGAGCCTGTAGCCTTGACTGGTTTAACATTTTATTTCACTTAATTCAGCTTGATTTAGTGTTTGTGTTAACCAGTTTTTGTGGGGAACATGGGATTGTTTTGTTTTGACCCAATTATAATCTCACATACATTTTTATTTGGCATTGAATCTGAAAACATAAGAGTTGTCTCTGTAAAACAAAAGGCACTACCTATAGTATATAGTATAGCTGTCAATATCATTTACACTTGCCACTATTTCTGTGGCCACTTTTCTATCCCTTTTGTGTTTAGTACAAGTTGCTCACCAACTATATAGGAAAATGGCACACTTTTTAATTGCAAATACAGAGCTATAATTGTCCAGGTGATTCAGAGCTCCAAAACCAGGAAATCAAACGATAATATTTTCACCAAAAATTGCCACAAACGCTATCTTTAAATCCAGGTTCAGGCTTCATTTTCTTCTGTACAGTTATCTGTTTATGCTGTGTGGCTTGGTGAGATGTAAACAGCAAGAGAAGTTGTGGTTTGTACTACTAGGGTACTTGCATATAGTCAGAAAACTGACACATGGTTACAGCAAACTGCTAAAGTGACTAACAAACACTTTTAATAGTTAAAACAGCATGTGTAGGACAGGAAGTGGTTCATAATATATTGCTAAGCCCTTGTTCAGTTACATTCTGTAATTCCCCTGCCATGGTTAAAACAGCCTCAGGCCTCATGCATTTATAATCTGCTTTTATAATTACAGAGCTGAATGCCAGAGTTAAATTGTAGGGACAATGCCTAATGGTTAAGTGCTCCAGGTGTAGTGTATAATTTGAGGAAAGTACTTATGACATCAGTTCAGATCTGTTAAACAGTAATCATGCTATATGTATATCACTGCTGTGTTGGAAATGTTGGCAGCAGAGGCATATTATCCACAAAAACAAAAACAAAAACAAAAAAAAATTAGTTTTATGAATATTATTTCTGCCTTCATCAGAAGACAGCCACAAAGAATATTAAAACAAACTCCAGTGACACCTTCATTATTATTATTATTATTATTATTATTATTGTTATACTTTAGAAATGGATGGGAAAAGGATAGAACTAGGCAGAGATGTCTCTTTTGAGCAAGCTTTATCCAGTCCCTGGAGTTCTTCTCTTTCACCCTGCCAACCTCAGTGCTCTTGATGAGGATGAATTTCTTAAGGCAGTTTGCCAGAATTCAAGATGCTGCTTCCTTTCATTCTAAACAGAAAGAGAATGAATAAATACGTTTACCTCTGTTCCTGATTTCTCAGTGTCTGTCATTGTATGCTACCTTTCATATTTTTATGACATGTTTAGGAATGTTTCTTATTTTTGATAGCTTAATAGGTAGTGTAGTTTTGTATAAGTATGTCAGTACTTAGATTTATCTTGGATTGGATAACTGGTGGCTCTCAAAAGGGCATGAGCAGAGTGGGCACAGTTGTTTTTGTTAAGGTATGGAGGTACTGTTTGAGAAAAATGCCTTCAGCACTTAAGACAGTCTTCCCTCTCATCCTAAAGCACCAATAGCAGTAATATTTGGATTTGTTTCCCTCCTTGATGTAACATGGTGTTTTCCCAGGTAAAATCATTAAGTATCGAGTCTGCCTTGACACAGAGGTCCACTTTCTCTTGGGACAGCACAATGACAAAAGAGAGAGAATCCCAATGATGTACTTAAATGTCAGCCTAGCACAGCTGAGGAAATAACTGAAAATCTTCATATCCCTGAAGATGTTGGAGTCTGGCACATTATCATACCAGAACAATGGGAAGCTTCCATTATGCTCCATATGTCTGGGAAATCCTCCGTCCTGGCCAGGAAGCCTCTGTCTGAGCTGAGACTGGCATGCATTTGCTTAGGCCATTGAGCTTTTCATATGCAGCAACAGACACAAACCAGTATTTTGAAATCACAACATATGAGAAAATTTGAAAATGCCCCTTTCAAACTGTAAATTAGTCAGAGATATGGCAGCTCTTAAGGAACAAATGCATCTTATCAAAACCTGCAAGGCAGGTAGCAAGTTTTAAATTGTCCTCCACAGCAGTCCCCCATGGTTGGTTGAAAATTAACTTGGTTCCTCCTTCCTAACTCGACTTTGTTGCTATATAACAATGTCACCCGACCTATTTCTATGGTTCCATCATTTTCACTATGACCAATAGAGGGATTTGTCAAGTAAGCATGCTGTCTTGGGGCATTTGCTAGAAAGACTGATGCTGTCTCACATGACAGCTAGATATCACTTAAAAATAAAACATAACTATGGGTCATAATAAACTGCTTGCAAGGTAAAATATCAGGGACTTGCCCTCACTGAATACAAAGGGGAGTGGGATGTTATGAGGTGCTTGTGTATACTTGACTGCTTGCTCACTTGACGGTTTTGGGAAAGGTAAAGAAGGTCCGCACTGCTCTCAGGCACTGGCAAACCCCCAGCAGGGATAAAAGATTGAAGGGAACATAGTAGAATAAAAAAAGGGGGGGGGGGGGGGGGGGGGGGGGGGGAGA
>NW_018128085.1:754660-808135 GCF_001952655.1 Monopterus albus | reverse complement strand
GCGGGGGAAGTGGTGAGGGGACGGATGGGTGGATAACAAAAAGTGGAAGCAGGAGTTTGGTGGATTCATGGGGTTTATGTATTGTGGAAGTTGTAGGGGTGTAGTTCGGGTCAGGTCCCACTCCCAAACCTCACATAATTTCATTATCTCCATATCCATGGGAACATTTTTATGGGAGGACAGTCAAGACAAGTAATCATACTCATTTCTGTAGTTCTTTGGCTGCTAATGTCTGTCGTCAAACAGAAATTGAGTTATTGCCAGCCTTTTTGTGCAGACACCATGGCCGTTGCAAAATATGAAAAATGAATGAGTTCCAACAGGTGGAAGCATGGTCTGTCCTTTTTATCTTCATCATGTTTTATCCCTTGGACCAATTCCCAGTCAGGCCTATCACACTCTTCTCTTGTTTTTGTAAACCATTCCCTTGTCACATTTTATGCAGTGTTTTGCCATTAAGAGAAGCCACTTCATTTCTCTCACGCCCGGCCCTTGTAAACCATTCCCAGTAATTATGACTTGACTGGGGATTTCATCACATGGCTGAGAGTTCTACAGAGAGACCAACATTAGAATATCCCTGTCACAGGAATGAGACATTAACCAAACCACAGGACATAATGAACTGTTATAAAATGAGCCAAAAGTCCCTGAGAAGTATTTATTAAAGTCTAAGTCTGTAAACCTCATGCAAACAAAAAGGTCACCCCACTAAAGATGTAGAAACAAGAAAACAATTGTTTTTCTTCCTTTGATTGTCTTTATGTAAAGAAAGAACTGCACAGAATCTGCGCAGCTAAACAAACTTTGTGATCTATCATTCCACACCAAAAGATCTAAATATCACCCTCAATTAGTTTTTGGCTTTTTGAAAATTCTCAATAATAAAGACAAACACTCTGAAACTTTGAATCTACAGTATCTGAAAAGTTTTGAAAATCTTGCAAATGCTAGCCAATTCTTCCTCAAAGTGTTTCTAAGCAAATGAAGACATGCCTTGATTTCTGTGTACTATTTAGCAAGATTTGGTCTTTATAGAAAATTAGAACATAAAAAGTCCCACCAGTCTGAAGCCCCTCATGAATCACAGTATTCAGTTTGAAGCAGGCACATCCGTTCCAACCCTGCTCCTTTCGGGGCAGAGAGAGAGCCTCAGCATACATTATTCAGTGAATATGACTATGGGATAACAAGCTGGTGTGATGCTGAGCTACATAAAACATAGGTTAGTGTGGAGAGTAGGAACAAGTCTGTGTTCCTGAGTGACTGGTCACTTAGGGACACAAAACATTTTGATGTAATTAGGTGCTCAGCATGCCATAGTCTTTTCTTTTTTGTAATTACTGGTAAAACAAACAAACAGTCTGTGATGAAAGTCATTTTCTTATATTTCTTGTGTTATTCTCGCTTTCAGTTTGTTGTGTTTCAGCTGTGCTGTCTATGATGCAGATAGGGTTTGAAACTGATAACCTTGGGACAAAGAAAAAGCCAGTACATTTTTATGTTTTCTGTACCAATGATGGCTTATATCTACATTAGTGCTGAAACCAGCAACCTTTATGCTAGACACTGACCAGTAATGTAAGCATTATTTATTTCAGCTAAGTATTATACAATAGCTATCTGATCTGTCTTACTTTGATAGATTGGATTGTCCTCACTTTGGATTGTCCTCATGATGGGAACAGGGTTAAAGATTTGAGTCTGTATAGCCATTAGAAAAAGGGGGCTTTAAATATACACATACACACAAGTGCCCATATACCCAAAGGTTCAGTAAAAATGAAAACGGATCTGTTATAATACCGTGAGGAACTGGATGTAACAGAGACAGCAAGGAACTACAGGAATTGGGAGGGGTACCGATACAGCAAAACATGACTAAGTAATAGCACTAGTTGTTAAATGAACTGAGAAAATACATGATTGCTAAAGATTGCAAAACTAATGTGCCAATAAAAGCCACAGAGCAGTGATCATGTTAGAGTGAAAAAGTAAGAAAGAAGCAAAAGAGATTTGTTTTCCTGTTAATAAAAGTATTCAGGAAACTGCAACTCAGTGTTTGTGCATGTGTGTGTATGTGTGTGTGTGTGTGTGTGGGTAAACCACTACAGGTCTCGAAAATAAACCCTGATCAATAATTTGTAAGCAACAAGATGTGTATGTGGGCAAACATAAGCACACACACACATATTTGCTTAGACGCACACAGGTGAACAAGGTCATACATTACCCACACATTGTCTTGGACACAGGACATTCTCCTTCCACACCTACACACACATAATCCCTCTCACACATATAAACTTCTTCAAAGTTAATTTATTCCTCCTTTGCCTCAAGTATTTGTACCACAGGGAAATATTTCATGGCAAATAGAGCATTGCAACTTTATCTGCTCTGCTCTGCTCTCCTCCTCCGTCCTCTGCACTCTCTTCTCCACTGTCAATCATGCCACAGGACTTGAGGGAAAATTTGCTTATATAGAGCATTTCAGCCCTTCAGGATCATTAATGTTTGAACAAATACTGCACACCTAATAATGTAAATTATATAAACATGTGTTCTGCAGACTGGTGCGTGAAGTATCTTGTGTGAAAATACACATGCTTGTGTGGACATGTTGAATTATATATTTTTTATAACATATATTCATTTTGGTGGTTCATACTATAGTCCCTCAGTGAGGGATCACAATTCAGCACCTCACTGCTTCACTGCCATAACAACACATCTGATTTCTCCTTGCCCTCATGCATGTTTAAAACAGACACAGCAGGTTATATAGTTCAAATCAAAGTTGTTTCAAAATCACTAAATATTATTTATATCTTTGTATTTCATTATTTCTGCTGACCCACGTGGTTGTGCCTAATCTTTATCTACTCCTGTGTTCATCATCTTGTACCTTTCTTTACTGACAATTTGTTTTCACATAGATTAAAATATAAATAAAAATTTCCAGGTTTAGGAGTAAAGTTTGGGTTTGGTATAAAACATAAGCTTCCCAATAAATGAGGTAGCTGTCTTTCTGTGTTTATGTGTATAGCAGAACACCAAACAATACCAGTTCAACATGCATTAATTGGAATGTCAGAAACTGTGGTTTAGTAAACAAAGAGTATGCATATAGTTGTATATTCCTATTAATTTATCATCTATTATCTTTTTTTATCATGACCAGACAGTTGCCACAGTAGAAACTATTTGGTTAATGCCACAACAAAACGAACAGAATCCTCAGATTGTGGTCTTAAAACCATTACATGTAAAATGTAATCTCAGATGTTAGCTATATACTGTAAAACTCCCTCAGATATATTTTATCTGAACCCTCAGGCTAGAAGGTATAATTTGTAAACCCTCATTTGTGGGGTAGTCTTTTCTTTCCAGATCCCTGTCATATGAAATACAGGAGTCCAAACTCCAAGCAGTAACTACAACATGTTTATTTCATTACAGATTATATATTTTTCAATAAACTCATCATCTACTATAGTAAACTATATATTAATTCAGATATCAGTCAGATGTTGCGGAGCGGTAAGGCAAATCATGTAAGCCACTTGATATATCATATATGCATTGTATGCCTTACTATGTTATGTTGTGCATAGTAGAGAGGACAACATGAATTACACATGGTAAAAATCTTTGAAATAAATTTGTGACACACAAAAGTGGCTCATCTAACTTCAATCTCCTCTAGTATTTCTTTTCCAGCTGGGGTATATTTACTCAGGCAGTGTGACTTTGTTGACTGGTCCCTAAGGCGCCATACATTATCAAGGAGAAGCAGAAGGTAGAGGGCTGACGTAGCGGCTTCTGTTTATGGATCTATTTGGTGTGTCTGTCTTCAAAACAAATGCTCTGTGGTTTAGTCTCCTCTGCCTTTCATCTCTGTCTTGCTGCCCTTCTTCTCTCCACCTTTCAAGATACTGTATATCGCTCTGCAAGCTTGAATCCTGGAGGCCCCTGTTTACCTTTGCTTCTTGTTCCCACCCTCCAGCTCTTGCTTTTTGTGTCCCTGTTTCTACAGCTTTCCTTTCACTTAACCTCCTTTTACCCTAAGCTCTCCACCCTAACCCTCTGTCTTTCTTATGCCTTCCATCTTTTTGTGATTGTTTCCACCTTTTCTGACTCTCCTGGCAAAAAACAATCCATTCTTTATATATCAGGCACAAAGTGTAGTGGGAGCTGATAGCACAGTGGACCCTGTAATCCCCCAAAACACCACTAGTCCAACTAGCCCATCCAGTAACTTTTTCAAGAATAACAACAGAAGCAGTAAATTGTATTAATCTCCATAAAATCTTGATATTGTAACTGTTATGTCTGCAAAACTACTGAGGGTTAAACCAAGCTGTCAACCTAAAGATCTATGATTTACATGGTGGAGAACAGCATCTGATTCCCACAAGGAATGCCAAGTCCTCACAGTGTATGTGATGATCTCCACAGTGTGAGCAATATCAGACACACACACACACACACACACATACTGTACAACCTTATGGTCATCACTTACAGTGTCTGTATGTAGACTTGCATTCATTTCCAGGAGAATTACCCTAATGAGAACCTCTACTTGCTAACCTGAACCCTTCCCCTTACCCTAACCTTAATGAAAGACGACACTTGCTCTAACCTCACACCTCGTCATTTACATAAAGTTCGACAAATTAGTTGAGGGGCCCAGTCTCCGGTCCCCACAAAGCAGTGTGCTCCCAGTTTTGCATATATAAACAAGGCCACACACAATCTTATATGATTTGACTAACTCTGTCTCATGCCAGGTCTCACTTTGAGATTTAAATAAATTAAACCCATTTGAAAACTGTTGACAAGACTTGTACAGGGCGCTGATGACATGTTGAATAGATGACAAGGGCCCAGAATGCACATGAAGACCTTTGAACATATTAAATCCAAGTACCCAGTGAGTAAGCTCATGAACAACCCTGGGTTATTTTCCGTTGTTATATGGCCACTGGGACTGAAAACAACAAATTAACACTGCACACCAACAAACACATCTCTTATTTAATAGTCCTTGCTAATTAGCTGAATTAAAGTCAAAAGTGGAATGGTGGGTCACCACAGGCATTTTATCACACACTGTTTGATTGGGATTCTGTTCTAGCCTAGACTATATACTTTGTACTTGTCTTTACCAGTGAATCTCAACAACTTTGTTTCTTTGCCTGTCTTTACCCCCTCATTCTTTAACCCTTTCAGTGCTTGTCTTACAATAGGAAGGTGTAGCTGTTCACTTAGGTTAAGATTTGAATCATTTGTCAAGGAGAGGCTATTATAAATACCAATTTGACTCATTATTTAAGTCTTTGCACCATGTTTCCAGTATGCAGTGTAAAAGTACAGCTACAAAGTCTAGGTCTGCCCTCCTTTCACAAAGCCAGTTGTTTCTATACATGTTTGCATGATATGAAAATTAGCTCAGAATTTAGTAGAGATGAAAACCGATCCATATTACCTTAAAATAGTGGCTCTGGCAAACCAAAAGAAAGAAAATTATGGCAGATTTTAAACTTGTTAGAGATATATAATCAATTACAGAGAACATTTATACATGTATTTGTTTCCAGACTTACTTCAACAATAATGCAGCTGAAAACAAGGAATGATTAGAATATCCTCCCTTTTGTTGTTATGCTCAGGTGCTTATACAAGGTTTAAAATTTTATTTTATTACATAAATGCTACAAAATCAAAACCCTTGTACCAGTATGAGCTATTGGTTTGGGGGAAAACATTTGGCGGTCCTTGCATTCACACCCAACCCAACCATATAACTACTTAGCTGATTACTGAACTGCTGAGTCCATTTTGGGTCTAACAACAGAGTCGGGCTGAGTGGCTGACAGACGGACTGGCTGCAGAGATGAAAAGACAGACAGACAATAATCTAGACCAGATATATGGGGAAAGTGGAAAGCTTTTCAATAGACTGACAGAGAGAAATGTCATGTCCATTGCCTTTTAGATAGGGAAATAGACAATGAGCTAGTTAGCTAGGCAATTACAGAGATGTAGAAATGAGAGCTAAAAGCTACTGTTAGGCTGATGCATCTTGTATGAGATGCGCTGCTGTTGAAATGGATAAATCAGACTGCTAATAAAACAGACCGTAAGAGACAGACAATGGAGCTGAAGCTAGAGTGGTGACTTAATACAAATAACCAATTACATCACTTTATGAAGCTTGAGGCCATGATCTGTTTAGACTGACAGACGGTCAGTGAGACAGCAATAGGGACCCATCTGTACTGGTGGCTGGAGGCTGTGATGATGATCCACCAGTTCACAGCTTATTATTACCTGACTAATTACATTGGCTACAGGATGGCAGCCCTGTGTCTGTATTTATAAGCAAAGTGAAAATTAAACTATTGACTGAAATAATGGTGCTTTGGTGTATGCTGTGTTGGCTCACAAGAGGGAGCGTGATGCTTTTTGTTTATTTATTTGTGTCTCTTTGAACATTTCACATGATGAGGGAAGATTTATGAATAAGATAAGATAAACATTTATTAGTCCATGGCGGGGAAATTCACACTGTTTCAGCAGCAAGGGGATAAAAGCAGACACTCATTGTTAAGAATCAAAAATGAACAGACAAGGTATTAACAATAGAAATATAAACAATTGTAGCTATAATGATAATAGGATAATTTACTTGGCCAAGTATGTTACACACAACGAGGCAGCCATCTGCGGCGCCAACTCAACTGATGGCTCTAACCATCGGGGGCAACTTGAGGGTTCAGTGTCTTGCCCAAGGACACTCCGACACATGGACTGTAGGCACTGAGATTCGAACCACCGACCCTATAATAATAAATAATAAAGAGTAAGACATATTGCATGCTGGTATGTTGTGTATATATAGTTATTCAGTTTGTGGGTGTGTGAGGTCAACTGAGGGGTGTCTACTGGGAGCAATGATGGTTGTACAGTCTGACAACAGCAGGAAGGAAGGACCTGTGTTAGTGCTCTGTCATGCACATGGGGTGAAGCAGGCCATTATGCTCATCTGTGATGATTCCAATGATCGTAGAATCATCAGAGAATGTTTGCAGGTGACAGTTCAGTGAGCTGTACATACAGTCTGCAGTGTACAGGGTGAAGAAGAACAGAGCCAGGATAGTCCCCTGCGGGACCCCTGTGCTGCAGACTACCCTGTCAAACATGCAGTCCCCTGCCCTCACATACTGTGGTCACTTGGTGAGGTAGTCCAGAATGCACTTTGATAAATGGAGGTTCATCCCTCGGAAGCCCCGGTTGAATGGTTTTAAAAGCACTGGAGAAATCAAGGAACACAATTTGCATAGCGCTCCCAGGCTTCTCCAGGCTCTGTGCAGGAGGTATTTAATGACATTAACTCAATACCAGGCTGGTAGGCATACTGAAGCGGGTCCATATATGAGCTCACCAAAGAGCGGAGGTGGGCAAGAGCCAGTCTCTCCGGTGTCTTCATCAAGTGCCACCAGCCTGTAGCTGCTGACATCCTTCGGGTGCTGCATCTTCGGCACTGGTGCCACACAGGATGTTTTCCACAGCTGTGGCACTCTCTCTAGCCTCAGGTTCATTTTGAACATTTACCCAACTATCCCACACAACTGCTCTGCGGAGGACTTAAGAAACCTGGGGCTGATACCATCCGGACCTGCAGCCTTCCTCACTTTGATCTTCCTAAGCTTGTCTCCCACCTGGGCTGCTAACAGGGGGACCAGTGGGGGGTGGCTATGTGCTGGAAGTTGTGGTCAGAAGGTATGGGAGCGGGCGCAGGGCAGCTCACTGGGAGTGCAGAAGAGGTGGGCTGCAGCAGGGATGAATGTGTGGGGGGAGGGGCAAAAGGGCAATCAAATCAATTGAAAAACAGATTGAGATCATTCACCCACTTCTGGTCCCCTCCAGCCTGGGAGTTGGACTTATTATGGCCAGAGGTGGTTTTGAGGCCTTTCCAGACTCCACTGATATTGTTCTGCTGCAGCTGTCCCTCCATCCTCCTGTAGCTGGCCTTCCCCTCCTGGATCTTCTCCTTCAGTTTTCTCTGCCCTTTCAGTGTCTCCTTGTCTCCTGATCTAAAGGCTCTTGTTTTCTCCTTTAAGAGAGCCTTTATATCAGGGTTGATCCATGGTTTGTTGCTGGAGAAGTACTAAACAGTCCTAGTGGGCACAGTGATCTCCAAACAGAAGTTAATATTGTCCGTTATGCAGTGTGTCAGACTGTCAGTGTCATCCCGCTACTGATCACACAGCTCTTCCCATACAGTTGTGTCAGACAGTAAAACACTGAACAGAAAAGCAAGGATAATGCAGACAGTGGTAAAATGGAATAAACAGATACATGAACTAAGCATAAATTAAATATCACACATAATGTATGGTAGATGTGAGGAAATGTTAAGTGTACTCACAAAACTATAATTATCCACCCACTGCTGCAACCAGTGCCTCTCCTGTTATGGTAGGCATTTTACATATCCAGCAATTTGAATTTTCAGGGAAACTTCTCTATTATGTGATTTGCCAGCTGTGCAAAAGTAAGGCTGCAGCCAGCATTTGAGCTTCTCTCAAATCTTTTTTTTATTGTTTATGCAGAACTTTTTGTTACTTTTTTATCAGTGCAACATGATGAAAACCTTCCATGAAAGGTTGCCGAAAGCACATTTAAAGGTTCAGCACCGTTTACCCCTCTCAGTGAAGGCCATCTTTGGGCGTAGCTGTTCAGAAGAGTAACAGTTTTTGGTTTGTTTTGTTTTGTTTTTAAATTGTTTAATCAGCAAGCTTATGTGGAATTATTGTGTGAATGTGGAGTTGGATGGTGGTGAGGTTTATCTGAGGCAAACTCATCTGCAAACATTGAAAGGCTGCCTGGCCACCGAAAGATCTCTTGGCATTATTAGAGTTTGTGTGTGTTTTCATCATTGCAGGGCAGCTTTAGTGTGCAACCTGTATTAAAAGTGGCAGTGCCATATTGTCAAGTATCAGTAGTGCATTTTAATATCAGTGAACAAGGTAACTAAATACCCAGTACAAACTTTGCCAAAGTGCACAAATGCAAAATCTTCAGTGTGCTTCAAACACAAATAATATTAAAGATGATCAGTGCATCACCAGATGGAGTCATATCTAAGAAACATTACCATTTTACCATTTTATGTGTAAAAAGACTTTTCACTATAACTCCAAAAGCGCAATCAACATCAAATTAACATATGTTGAGACAACATCAAACAACCACACAATCTTACAAACTTTACTGATGTTTTAAACTTTGAAGAAGCACTTTCACAGAGCGACATCAATATTTCATGTAACAAAACTAAAGGAATAGGTTTTTAAGGGATGCAGCAATATGCTGTGGTCAGTTTTAGTTCACTATATCCAAGTAAAAAGAGGAACTGTGCAAGGTGTATTCTTTATTTTTTAAATATTCCTTTACTATAAAAGACTTATAGTTGCTATGTATAAAAACCAGCTTGGCCCAGTTTTTACGAACATGTTCTGCATTTCTATTTTGTACATGTACATAAGGTTTTTAACTATATGCAGCCAGTGCCTGGCCCATTCTTTCAAATGTGTGAACAAGTCCAGATTGCACTCAACACATTTTTGCACAGCTCTTTCCGACTGACTTGAAGCATTTGTCATAAAAGCTCACTTTGTTTTCCACAAAGACTGCGCTCTTGAGAATTACAGATTTTTATACCTGAGCTAGGTAGGTAGATCGGTAGGTAGGTACTTTATTGATCCCTCGATGGGGAAATTTCAGTGTTTTCAGCAGCAATGGAGAACAAACAACATAACACCATGAGA
Organism: Monopterus albus; assembly: GCF_001952655.1. NCBI lineage: Eukaryota > Metazoa > Chordata > Actinopteri > Synbranchiformes > Synbranchidae > Monopterus > Monopterus albus. Next base: position 798,293 of record NW_018128085.1, on the reverse strand, counting down.
AACAAACACCACACACAAATCTTGATAAACAAATTTCAACAGCATGTTCAATGTCTGAATGGATTTCATTAGGGTATCGTATACTGACATGAGCCTAAAGAAGCACAGACACTGTCCTTTCAACGTTTTCAGTTTTGTGTGGAGCATTAGTTTTCAATGTGTTACTCAAGTGAAAAGTACTAACCAGAATGATGACTACCTTTTGAATTTGCACTTGATCACTGTTGATAGCCTCTAGTTGGAATCACCAATTCTCTCACCAAGAAAGACAATCCACTATATTTGGGCTTGTGTTTCAAATAAGCACCACCAGTCAGATTATTTGCTTCAATCAGCTGTTGTATAAATAGATGTTAGCAGCTGTTTAATATGCAGTAATTATTTACAGCACCTATTTCCATGTATTTGCATATGAGTACTTAATCAAATAAGACTTTCTATCTCTGGTTGATCTTTTAAATGCACTAAGTGAATGGGATCGTACCTGTTCATGCACACTGCCCAATGGGGTGGAATGATTCAAAGCACATTACAGCTGCTATGCTTTACAAAGCGTCCGTTGCTATTAAACAGAGTGGAAAGAGAATAGAGTGAAGGGTATCACACACCCCTTTGAAAATAATTAATACAGCAACACACAATAACTCATGTGGAGTGTTCATCTGTTGTTTGGCAAATTTCTTACCCGACTGTGTATAAGCGGATGGAATGTGTCTGTGATCATGCAGAGAGGTTGTTGGGTTGCATATGAACTTGCACCTGAGCACCTGTTTGGGGGTTTGTGTGTGCGTGTGTGTGTGTTCACATGTAGAATAAGTATTTATTCAGGCTTAAGTGTGTTTGCTACCCACATGTAGTCACAAACAAGTCCTGTTTGTCACTGATTGTATTGTTTGTATATGCCTTTGTGTGTGTGTGTGTGTGTGTGTGTGTGTGTGTTTTTTCTGTTTGCCCATAACTTGTATTTGTCCCTCACGCTTGTGTGGTGGTTCATGTTTGTGTTTGTGATCAGCCTGTCCCAGGAGTACATGGACAATCCAAAACAGAGCACAGACAGGTGTGACATATTAGAAATTTTGTCTCGACCCACGTAAGCAGACCACAAAACAATGACTATCCATCTATAATAGCAAAGCAGAGGAGTGGGGGGAACTGAAAGTAAAGTAGAAGTGAGGGGTGGGTGCATTTCAATGGATCAACGACTTTCCAATATTAATGCAGCTCTCATTTGGAATTCAGACCAGAATGCAGGAAGATATTAATGTGGGGAAATCAACAAAGAAATTGGGTCACTTATGAGCTATTCCTTTCACGCTGCCAAAACAAATAAGTAATTTAAAATGGGTGAGAGAGATGTGAAAGAAAAGTTTTTTAAAATAAAGGAGAAAAATTAAAATTTAAGAATTTGAGTAGGAGGATTTTGCAGACTGATGTACACGATAGAGACAAAGAGAAAGATGAAGTCAAAGAGAGAAGTGAAGGAGACAGAGAGCAAGATGTTAGATTGAATTCAGCGCTTAATGAAAATGGCAGACATGAGGTTTACATTAATTGCAGCACACAGCCACTGAATGTAAAGTAATGTTGGCAGTGTGTGTGTCTCAATCTGACTTTCAAAAGGAGAGCAGAGTTCAGGGTTACATTTGCATTTTGCTCATTTAGGCTGAGAATAATTGCACAGACAGAGTTGACAACAAGCAAGCACAGACAAGATGCTGTTGAAAACATCATGCAATTTAGATGCATGCTATATTGGACTGGCTGAAGAGAGGAAGTCAGGTGTGAACTGTGAAGGCTGATACAGGCTAAAGCAGTATTGGTTTTACAGGTTAATGCGGTTTTGACTAGTGCCCGGGTGGGTGAGGGTGGGGGCTGCTAGGAAGGGATAGAAATCAGAATACATGTGTGTGAGAATGCGTGGTGTATAAGTACGCATGGATTTGTTTGTGAGAGTATGAGAAACGTATAGTTTGCTGTTGTCTTAATCTCTTTCTCCCTTTTCCTATTTCTTTAGGACAGTCCATTGATTCTTCAATCTGACAGAAATGTGACTGTCAATGCTAGGAATGATCAGGGACAACTGATGGGTCAGCTAACTGTGGGTAAGAAGATGCATACACACCATACAAAGTCATGTACTTCACTGGCAGTAAACATTTTCTTCCAAAACAACCTCCAAAACAGATCATTTCTTCAAGAGAGCCAGTCATATTGTTTTGTTTGTGCTTGACTTCCTAAATGCATTTTACCCCTTTCTGCTTACCAAGCTAAATGCTATCTTTTTGCATCAGTGTATCTCACTGCAGCAGACAGCTGTGGTCTTTTCTCAGCTTAAATATTTTGCAAGCTTTCATTGACTTAGTGAGGAGCCACTGTCTTACAGAAGACAACACCTAGAGGACATATGACATGTATGACATGACATATTGTTATAGGGTTCAAAAACTACAGCTCTGTGTTTGTCTGTTCAAGGTTCACATTCTATGGTAGCTAACAGAGATGACTGATCCTTTGATCACCAGATTTTTTTAAATAAATCTCTATTGGGCATAACTTCCAACTCAGGAGCGTTTATGTAATTATACAGACGTGTAGCTTGATAGTGGTGTATGGTACATTTCACACATCAGTTAGCCTGTGTTTTGTCATGGGGAGATGTGCCATGTGAACCTCGAACCGGGATGTGAACCTTGAATGAAGGCAGGACAATCAGAGAGTTGAGCTGCACGACTAACCAGCCAAATGCAAGTTGAGCCTATGCTTAGGTCTCATTCTGTCAAGCAGGTATGGAAACAAACACTTTTTAAATGTTCTATTTTTTGTTCTTCTGTCAGACCTTTCATGGACAGAAAATTGTAAAAGTGAATCCTAAATCTTAATTTTACACTGATCTGACAATTGACAAATGCTGTTTTAGAAAATTCAGTGTTAATATTTTGTTTGTCTTTTCACACCTAGAAAAGTTAACTGATAAGCATTACACAGACCCTTTGTGAATTTGTTTCTGCCATACGTATATGGGATCAGGATCAGAGTGATGCATTAAAATGTCATTGTTCTGCTTGTGATTATTAGCAGCGAAGTTCTCAATGGTTTCAGTTTGTTGGTGAATGAGTGAAGTAGAATGGAAAGGATAAAATTAAAATAGCCACATCTGCAGGGAAATATTACAGAGCATCAGAAGTTCAGTAATGGAAAATGGAAAGAACAGTCTGCCTCTGGTTATAGCCCAAAAGTGGTAAAGAGCAGTCATGATGGTGGAGCTAATTATGTCACTCAAACAACAAGGACAAGAGTTTTAGCTAACTGTAGAGCTCTGATCTATGTACTGCTATCAGAGTAAATTAAAAATAGTCCTTGAATAAAATGTAGTATTTTGGCCCAATAACAGGCATCTCAGCTAATCAGTGTTCAAAAGAAAGGGCTCTGGAAGAACTTTGGATGACACTCTAGTTCAGGAGATTGTGCTTAACAGCAGAGATGGTCTTAGTGATGTGGACTGAAAGTGATTATTGCGGATTCAAGTGCTCCTCTCTGGTAACTGTTTTTTTTTTTTTTTTTTACCACCCTTTATTTCCTGTTATTTTGATGATGTGCCATGTTTACTTCATCCTTTGACAACTATAACACAGATTTGTTGTGGAAGTGTTACTTGGTTGACTTGAGAAAAAGGTACTGGCCATAATATTAGATTACTGTCAAGGGTGCCAGTATAGCTGTAACAGTGGACCAGTTAATCAGTAGTTGCTCAGGGAGAGAGATGATGGAGATGACAGAAACTCTGAAAACTCAAATAAAAAGTTGGCATAAGGCACAACTTAACAGTACAAATCAGCTTTGTGCTTGGTCTCACAAAGCCATAAAAACACAGATAATGTTCAGTTACATGAGGGATGGGGGATTTTGATGTAAATTACTTTATAATAAAAGCAAACCTAAAAGGGTGGATGCTCTTAAAAAGTATGTCAGCATCATTTACTCGGATAGTGGCTACAGATTTAAAGAGTGTGAGTACAGGCGGTAGTGGTTAGCGCTGTCACCTAATAGAACGAAGGTTATGGGTTTGAGCCCCAGCCAACCTGGGTTTGTTCGGTGTGGAGATGTTCTCCCTGTGCCTGTGTGGGTTCTCTCTGTGTACTCCAGCTTCCTCCCACAGTCCAAAGACATGCAGCTTAGGCTGATTGGTGACTCTAAATTGCCTGTAGGAGTGTGTGTGAATGTGTGTTGTTGACCGTCTCTAAGTGTCAGCCCTGTGATGGACTGGCAACCTATTCAGGGTGTACACCACCTCTCGCCCAGTGTCAGCTGGTATTGGCTCCAGCCCCCAGTGACCCTCTTCAGGATAAGAGGTATAGATAATGGATGGATTTATGGAGTACTTGAAGTGGAGCAGTGGTGGCTCAGTGAGGCGAGTTACAGAGAGCGACGGCTAGTGACAGGGACTTGAAGATTATGGGTAGAGTTCAAATCTGGTATTAAAAAAAATGCTAGCTCTGAACTTTTGTTCCTATCTTTTGGGGATTTAATATTGTTTTTTTTTTTTCATTAGTCTGTTCATTCCAGAAGATAAGCAGCCACCCATCAAGACTGAAAAGCCCTCTGAACATTTCCTCAGGTTACAGTACCACAGCTGTCTCAGTTTTCACACTGAGAACCTACAGTAATAGCACCCGTACTGCAGTTGAATTAAATAACCTCAGACAATAACTGGACTTAGCTGAATTTAGCTCCTGGTACATGGACTTTGAGCAAGCAATAAAAGTGGGTGCAGAGACTAAGAGCTTTCTTATATAATTTCTTGACACTGTTCATTCTGGACATTTAATACAGATAAATTGGAAACTGATATCTTGTTACAAACTGTAATGGATTCCTTTCTGCCTTGAACAACCTAGAAAAGTATATGTAGCTTTCATTTTTACTACTGGATTTTTAAACACTTGTATGGGATACATCACAGAAGAGTGCTGTTATAAGCCCTTCATGGGAGAAAATCTGGAGTTTATACAACAGGATGGATGATGATTTCCAGTTGAATGTGTTCATTGTTTTGAGCCAATTGGAGACCAAAACATCAGAAACAGAATCAGTTTTATTGGCCAGGTGTGTCGGACACACGAGGAATTTGACTCTAGTACAGCGGCTCTCAAATGTGCATGTACATATCCCCATGCAAGGGGCAAATAAACAGTCCACTGAAGTCCATTGTCAACTCCACTGTTTTGAGTGTGTTCAGCTCCAGGTTGTTGTGGCTACACCACAGGACCAGCTGCTCAACCTCTCGTCTGTAGGCTGACTCGTCATCATCTCGAATGAGACCAGTGACCATTGTGTCATTTACAAACTTTAGGAGTTTGACAGAGGGGTCCTTCAAGATGCAGTAGTTGGTGTACAGTGAAAACAGCAGAGGGGAGAGCACACATCCCTGGGGGGCACCTGTGCTTGTCTGGGTGTTGGATGTGGTTTTCCTCAGCCTCACCTGCTGCTCCCTGTCTGTTCCCTGCGGAGTCGAGGTGTTGCAGTGCCATGTTCACTGCATCATCCACTGACCTGTTTGTCCAGTAGGCAAACTGCAGGGGGTCCAGCAGGGGGTCTACGATGTCCTTCAGGTGGGCCGACACCAGTCTCTCAAAGGACTTCATAACTACAGATGTCAGGGCGACAGGTCTGTAGTTGTTCAGTCCACTAATGGAGAGTTTCTTGGGGACTGGGCTGATGGTGTGGCATTTGAAGCAGGAGGGGACTTCACACAGCTCCAGTGACCTGTTGAAGATAAGTGTGAAGATGGGGGCCAGTTGATCAGCACACACTTTCAGGCAGGAGGGAGTCACGCTCAGCTGCGCTGATCTCCGTTGTCAGTGAGTTCCTGGCCTGGCTGTACAGAGTCCTGTCCCCACTTCTGTAAGCCTCCTCTTTTGCATGACGAAGCTGCTTGAGTCTTGCTGTAAACCAGGGCTTCTTGTTGTTGTATGTGCAGAAGGTCTGGTTGGGCACACACACATCCTCACAGAAGCTGATATAAGATGTCACAGTGTCAGTGAGTTCATCCAGATCTGTAGCTGCAGTCTCAAATACACTCCAGTCTGTGCAGTCAAAGCAGGCCTGTAGCTCTAACTTAGCCTCACCAGTCCAGCTCTTCACTGTTTTGACTACAGGCTTTGCAGCTTTAAGTTTCTGCCTGTAGGTTGGAATAAGATGGACCATACAGTGATCAGAGTGTCTGAGAGCTGCGCAGGGGACAGAGCGATAGGTGTCTTTTATTGTTGTGGGTCCAGTGTGATTTTTTTTTTTTTCCCTGGTGGGACAGGTGACATGCTGTCTGTATTTGGGCAGTTCGTGGGTGAGTCCCCTGGAACAATGAATGGAGAATCAGGGTGTTATAGCTCCAGGCTAGTTATCTGTTCTGCCAGGAGCTGTAGTGTGCTCTGTACACCCGGAATCTCGATAATTGGATTGCGCTGTCTGCGATGGAGTCGCTGAGCCAAGTCTCCATGAAGCACAAAGCAGCAGAGCATGCAAAGTCAGAGTTAGTCCTGTTGACGAGAAGGATTTCATCCATCTTGTTGACCAGGGAGTGGAAATTGGCTACGTGGATAGATGGGAGTGGAGTCTGGGTCCCTCTCTGGAGCAGCCTCGCCAAGGCGTTTTTTCCAGGTGCCGTATATGGCAGCTGCACCTCCAATCAGAATGTCCATACAGCATTCTTCGTTCACAAAAATCAGAGCAAGGTAGTTTGGTGTGAGTTGTCAGATATTCAACAGTTCTTCTCTGGTAAAAGTAATCTGGGATGCAAAAGACAAAGAAAACAAAGAAAAACAAACACAAGAGAGCACAAGTAACAAAGGCTGCCATCGAGGTCGGCGCCATCTTTCCATTTACATAAATTGATTGCTTGATTTTGTTTAGAAACAAGAGTGTCATTCCTTAGACTCTACTTTATGTGTCTGGTGTTGATGTTAGAATTCAGGATGCTACAGATTTGGAAGGTTATTGCCAAATAACATTTACAGCCTGGCAGGTAAGTTGAATGCTATTTTCAGGGAGAGGGCTCCTCTCCACTGTCTATAGATATTCATCTCCTATAGGCTGACCAGGCACTTCTAATGTCTTTTTATGCACCCAGTGTCCGTTTCTGACATGCCAAAGGTTTAAAATCCCTGACAGCTCACCTCCTGCTGTTAAAACTCCCTAACATCACCTTCCTCACCAAGTAAAGCACTTTAATACTTATGAGTGTGTCTGCCTGCCTATATTGGAATCAGCAGAGTCAGTATATTTTAAAACTAGATGGTCAGACAGCCTACTGCAGCCAACATACATAGTTAAGCTGCTGAAACATGAAATGAAGAGGGCTGTGTGACCTAACACACACTTGTTGAACTTGCACACAAGCACTTGAATCACTTAGTGATATGAACTTATGTTACACTGAAGATACAGACAGACCCTTCCTTTCTGTCACACACCCGCATGGCAGCCATATCTGTGTGAAGACTGTAAACCTGCCAACAAAGTATGTGTTTCATCAAAACCATTTTGTGACATATGCACACCAAAGACCAGAGCAATTGGTTGATGGGATAGAATGAGATCGTATGAATCTTCCTAAGGAACCTCTTCTACTAGACTACGGATAGCTCTTAGGGTCATATTTAATTAGTTTTTGTGACTCTTTTTTGGCACTAAATAATGAAATTGCATGTGTCTTTATTTACCAAGGAGTCACAGTGGGATTTTGCATCTCAGAAACTGAAAAAAATACTACCACTGGAAGTTGCATGTTTGGTCTCATGAAATATGTATTTTAAAAAGTTCCATTCAGCGGCACACAATAAAAAGTGGAGAGAAATTAATATAAATGCCACTGCCGCAGCAGAAGAAATTGTGGCTGATATTTAAAAGCAAGTTTAAAATTTGTGACACTGCTGGCTATATGGCAGCTGTTATTCATTTGAGACATTGTTGGTGATAAGAACACACTTGAGGAAGGCGAGGGGGTCTCTAAATTGAATCTCTCTTTTTGGGATGCCAGAGGAGAATGTGATGGACTTTTACAGGCTTTCAGGTCATACCATTCTTCAATTACTTAACAAAATGAAAAACGGTTTCACTGGTGGAAGTCTATATGGATTGCAGTTTGGAAATATGTTTGTTGATTTCTTCAACCATATTAAACTTCACTAGCAGTAAATATTTTCTTCTGCACAACATGTGGACTGCAGAAGCTGGATACTTTCTGAAGTGACTTTAGGCACTGCACAGAAATAAAAAGGAGGAAGTCCTCAGTACTGTGGTGAAATCATTGCAACTGGGACCAAATGAAGAAATAACCGTGCTATCTTAAAGTTTATTGTATAAATTCCTTTTGGTTTTTTGATAAATATAAATTAAGTCACCAACATATCAGCTTAGACTACATATTGGCCCTATTTGCATTATGAAAAGACATTTTTGTTAGGTGCTTGATGCATCTTTTGCATGTCAACATCAAAAGGCAAATGATGAATGTTAATTTTTTCAGTACTCTGATAGCTAGAAATGTCGCAAGGTAACGTTAGGAAACCACTGAGTAGTTCCATGTTTTCCAGCCTGTCCTATGCGCAGGACACAAGAGGGTTGCAAATTTGCCAGCAAGAGTGTATAGTGATTTGATCTTTGTGAAGATAAAAATGACTTACTAAGGGAGCGCTCATGCCTTGTTATATTCAATTGAATCCCATAAAACAGAATAAAGCAAACATATACACTCTTCTACTTTGTGTCCCCCTGAGGACCCGTCTTTCGAAAGAGAGGGTCTGAGTACATCTGTTGGCCTTGGGCTTCTCATCTCAATTTTATTGCTCTCTCTCCCTTTCTCTCTCTCTCTCACCCCTCCATCCCTTCCCATCTCGCCCAACCTTCCCATCGCTGGCAGCTCGTTAATGTGAGTGAGAACCTGTCATCTTTGTCTTCTCAATGGCTCACCATAAAAATGATGAATGAACTTGGAGTTTTGATGCCATGCCCTTTCACCCATCTATAGTAGATGATGATGTCCCAGCATCAGTGGTCTCTAAACACAATCTTCTAAAAAAAAAAAAACATGCAGCATGCGGGGGGATTATAATTATGAAATGAATAGAGATGTTCTTTATTCAATTCTGATTGGCAGGGTAAACTTGTAAAATACTGACAAAAATAACACAAACAATCTCAAGTCAAACTCTTTCTTATACTTGTGTTCTTTGACATCTCTTTTAAAAATTGATAAAACACTAGCTGTTGTGTTTTAAAATATATCCAGTAAAACAACAAGTTAGCCTAATAACTTGGTTTAGGCACAAATTAATTATATCGATGTGTTATACAGCAGTAAACATTTGAATTAGCCCAAAGTGGAGGTACTGACACAAAACGTAACTCACCTAAATGTCTGCTTTTCCTTACATTAAATAAGGCAACAATGCAGTAAAAACAGGTTAAGACAGGTTTATGTTAAAATAAATTTAAACATGAGTAAAGCTGTACACTAGGAATACAGAGCATAATATTGACAAGTGCTTAAACTGGCCAGCTCAATTAGTGTTCACTGTTTATTTCCCCTCCCCCATCTCTTGACCTCTGTGTCTGTCTCTTTGCAAAGCTGGTCATCATAACAGTCTGTGTGAGTGTGTTTATGTTCTGGCTGTCTTACTGACTTTTCATTTTTCTAAGTGCTTGGTGCTGATAATGAATGCTCTTTCTCCCTGAGCGGGAGAGGTATTGGTAGCGCTCATTACCCTTGTGTGTACTTTATGTATGTTGTTTTATGAGACCAGGAAAAAGGCTTTGCTGCAGAAGCCAAATGCAAACAAGAACAAGGGGATGTGTGTGCATCTGCACATGCACGTGTGTTGAAAAAGTTTGATTTTTGGAAGTCAGAGTGTATGTGTGTGTGTTTCTATGTGGCCTGGTATAACTTATGTTGTGGGAACATATACCTGTTTACATAGTATTGCCGCCCACTGTCCTTCATTGTGTTGTTGTTCTTGGTGCTTCATGGCAGTTGGCAAGCAATGAAATGGTGCATTTCTGCCACCAAATGGACTGGGGTGTGGATTGGGACGGTAACATGATGTGTCTGTTGAAGTTGAATGGTTTTAAACTATGAATGTGTGTTTTTTTTTTTTTAATTTGAGAGTGTTTTAACATAACTCATAACTTTAACCATGTAGTTTTTGTACCTAAACTTAACCATTTTCTTTCATTTTTGCTACCAGAAAGACATTGCCATGTGACAATTTTGGAGGCATTGTTGTAAGACTAGTAGCTTTTGTGTTGTGGACCAATGTAGCTATTATTCAGTATAATTTGCTGGGTTGCCTGGTATTACTCATGTTATGGGGACTTAAATTTGTTTGCACAGCCACGTTGTGGGGTCCTTATGAGGACAAAAACCAAATTCCCCAAATGTAAATCATTACTTTTTATATTAATGCTTGCTTTAAGTTTAGGGTGATGCTAGGGTTAGGTTCAAGTCAGCATAATGTGCACTGAAGTTATGGAAACGCATGTCTGTGCTTTGGTCAGTGAGCAGGTCATTCACTCTTACCTACAATAAAGACATCACTTTCAACTTTGAAAGTGTCTTTCAACACTCAACCTTTCCCTGTCTGTTTTTCATCTCTCATTCTACACACATATTGCTCTGTATTTCTCTTGCCCTTTTCCTTGTCTTTCCTCTTTGCTCCCACTCTCATCCTTTCTTCTTATATTGTACTGTCATTTTTACCTTTTACTCTCCTTTTTGAATCATACATAGAGCTAATCTCTTATTTAGACCAATAATTTCCCAGCTGTCCTTTTTACCTTTTCATAAATTCAGGAATACATTTATCACTTTATTATCTTTACCTTCTTGTGCTAATTTTGTTCCCTTTTATCTGGGTGGAATCGCTCACCTTATTTCTCTGGTGTTCAGCTGATGTAACTCAAAAGTGGCTTATCACGAACACTGAAATGAGGGAACTGAAAGGTAAAGGTCATGAACAGTAATAGATGGTTAATTATGTGTTAAAAAAAATCTGGTGAATTTCCCTAGAGAAAGTCTAATTCTTTCATGTAGTTGTGGTTAAGACTCTTTATGACCATATTTATAGATTGATAGCTGTCAAAATGTGAGAATCCAAAGAATTGTGTCATATTTCGCTATCAGACATTCTCAGAAACATGCCATTAGCGTAGCAGGTAAACATTTGAATGCCAGCTAAAAATAGTTTCTGATTAGTGTGTGGAGTGAGAACTTGCAAAAAAAAAAAATTGAAATAAACTGGCACTAGTTGTTTCATTACACACTGTCTGATTATGAATCAGCATTTTTGACAATCTCCCTCTGGGATACAAATGACGTACATAACACTCTTATTTCACACTGATCACATTTTCAATTGTAGCTATCTTCCTGGCCTGATTTGGCTGGTTGAGAGATACAGATACTAACGAGTCAGATTCGTCTCCCCCTCATCCAATCAGTGAACTTCAGACATCATGTCTTCCTCATTTTATGCTGCTGCTCTATGATTAAATCAGTGGTTTTAATGAGGCAATTAAAAATACATAGAGCTGAGCATTAACAAACTGGAATACACTTAAGGGGCCATCGAGAACTCAATAAAGGCATGAATTTACTGCTATTGTTGTCATTTATCCTTATGATTACACTTTAATTGCATAAAGGCTAATTGTCTGCATACTCTTTTGGCTGCAGTATGGCAAATATTGTGTTCGTCATGTGTGGGTATGTATTGCCCTAAGGAATGGGTTTAATGGACCATATGAAATCACCTTTCTGCACCAGTGGGCTATGGGCATCATAATGTGTGCTGGTGGTTGGACATAATAAAAACATGGCAGATATATACTCCTTGAAGCATGAGTGTTCTCTTTACCTGTGGTATTGTAGGGACATTGATGTTAGGTTGTGGTGTTTTGTATTTTTATTATTATAAAATAGTGCCTTTTTATAGCAGATGAGTAATTAAACCACTTTCAGTTGTCACATCTTTCCATCATTGGCATCCACTCAGCTCACTACATTTTCACATACTTGCTAACACAAGATACACATGGACATAATACTAGACAAAAATGACAACAGTGCAAGTGGCGTTACTGGGCCCCTCGGTGCAAACTCAATAGGTTCAACTACTCATTCCTACATATATATCAGTCACTACAGTCTTGTTCACGAGCGAGGGAAGGATGGAACGTGAGATTGACAGGCGGATTGGTGCAGCTTCTGCAGTAATGCGGTCGATGTACCGGTCCGTTGTGTTGAAGAAGGAGCTGAGCTGTAAGCTCTTGATTTACTCGGGCATCTGTTTTGGATGCCTCCTGGGCACCTTCCTAGGGAGGTGTTCTGGGCATGTCCCACCGGGAGGAGGCCCTGGGGAAGACCCAGGACACGCTGGAGGGACTGTGTCTCTCGACTGGCCTGGGAACGCCTCAGCATTCCCCCGGAATGGAGATGGAGGAAGTGCCTGGAGAGAGGGAAGTCTAGGCATCTTTGCTTAGACTGCTGCCCCCGCGACCCGGTTCCGGATAAGCGGAGGAAAATGGATGGATGGATATCAGTTACATAAGTGGCTATGTAACATAAGAGGCACATGCAATTTTTTTTTTGGATGCCTGTATGAGGTCACGGGCTTATATATTTATTCATTCAGTATGTATTTATAAATGATGTACAGTTTGTATATAAGTATGAGTTCTTGCTGGTGTGATTTTATGCAGTTTTTCATCAGCGATGCAACACGGAGCCTACAACAAATGTCCTGCAAGGGGGACAATGAAATACATATTACCTTATCTTATCTAACTGAATATAAATGCTACAGATTAAATGATAAGTTCAAACTATTTATGCTATTTGTTTTGTCTCAGATTAGTCTGACACCAATTTTGTAGTGATTGTTTGTGGTGTAGTTTTATTATATTTATAATATAAGGCATATGACAAAATGGGCCCTAGAATTTTTTCTCCCCCTGCCTGATAAAGTATGTCATGAAAAGAATGCTGTAAAAGCTACAAGATTATTTTATTATACCTTCAAAGAGTTACATGACAATTTTTGTTTTGTTTTTATGTTTTTGATAAAAAGACATTAAAACATCATACAATTTTACTCAGTGATGCAAGATAAGCCTTATCTAAATTAGTAAATAAGAACACCATCACCTTCAGGCAATAAGGAAGACTGTGCGTATGAGCATGGTACTGTAAGTTTATTACAAGGATAGCAGAAAATGTCCTTTGTATTGTTTGCCATAAAGTATCAATGCCAGCCTTTCATACTATCCAACGTCTGCACATGTGCACAAAATCACCTCAGCAACAACTGAGAAAATGTTTTATATGACAATTCCTGTCACTTTATTTCCTAAATTCACACTTGTGCAACCAAAAAGTATTTGTTTTGACTTGATCAGTCATAAAGGTTTGTGGCTATATTGAGTATCTCCAAAATATGACTATATATAACTGTTCTAATATTCCATGAATTTTCAAAACAAAAGTTTACAACTATTAGCATTACGGGCTAGCAAAATATTTTCTGTGGACACTAGCACTGAAAAGCATTTTCGTTTTCTGCATTGTCTGATTTAAAACATGAATAATGTAGAGCCCACCAAGATTGAAAATTCTGCCACAAGGTTAGAACAATGACTCACTTTCCTTTAGGCATGTTTGGAAATCAAACATTTATCACAGTGTGCAAAATGCTCAAGCTCCCTCATAGAATAAACAACACTACATCCCCTTAGGTACTTTTGCTATGTCACGTTTACATTTAAGGCACCAGGCTGATGCGGTTGTAAATAGTGGAATATGTTGTCATTTATAAATCTTTGTTATTGCACATTGCAGAATAATAAAAGGAAGCATTCATGTAGTAAGTTAAGTCAGACATTGTGCATGGTCTACAAAAACCATTAAATGTGAGCATCACACTGCCTAAAAGCAAGTACTAGTCAATTAATAAAACATTACAGATGAGGCTCACTAGCTCATATTTAAATGCAAGATTTTTAACTTCTGCAGTTTGTATTTCCCATGACCTCAGGATATTAATGCCATTGTGTCCACAGAGGCATGTAAGTAACTAGAAAGTTATATAGATCAGACATACCCTAGACCACAGGGAAAACAACTCTAGCTTGTCCAGCATGCGTGTGAATGGTAACGCACATGTGAATGGGTAACCCCTTTTTCTTTTTCTTCAATTTTTTCTTTTCTTTTTGTCATGTCTCGTCACGTATAACAAAGGAGTTCAGCTCCATTGAGATTATTTCCACCTGTATCTCCCAGCGTCTGTTGTGCGTGCACTGGTGGTCTCCAGTGTGGTGCCAGAGGTTTTTTTGTGTTTTGGTGGCCAGCAGTTTAACATTTTATTCACTGTGTTAAGAGTATATATTTTATACTGTATTGAATGTGCTGTTGTGCAGCTGTGAACATCTCATTGTTCATTGTGAATGGCTGATGTAACATTGCATCACTCGGTTTTGTATGCAGCACCACACTTTGCGAATGGGGGTTGAAAACATGAATCTTACCAGATGCAAAATTGCTAATTCTTGGGAACATCAGGAACTCCAAATTTAAAGAATGAGGGTGGCTTCTCTTAGGTAAATGGAAATTTATTAACACCATTTACACACTATCATTTAACGAGAAAGCTGTTTATATCAAAAGATAAGACAGGGAAACAGTTTTAGAGTTTGGTTTATGACTGAAGCCTAGAACCAAGGGACGCTTTGAAGTGCATAAAGAGTGTGTATGTGTTGTAAGATGTTGTCTATGAGAGGCCCCATGAGATAAATCATACTCAGTCATACAAACAACATCATAATCTCCCACGACCACTACTATATTCTTCCACACACACTACTATGCCCTCTTACAGGTACAGTCATACTTTCCTTTATTTACTTCCATAGTCTTGTACACAAACTATTATTCTCTCTAACACACACAACAATACTCTCTTATATGCACCATCATAGGCCCAACCTTTCATAGACAGCACTATATATTCTCATACACACACTTGCATGCACACATGCTCGTATATTATATTCTTGCATATATTATATTCTTCCAATGGGAAGGTGAGGTGAGGGGTTCACAGTCACATAGGTACACTCATGCAATGCCTTTAACGTTCAGCATTGTTTAAGCTATTATGACAATTCTGTAGTTATCACACTGTCAGTGTCAAATAACGGCAGATACTGTATGTGGTGGTAACATGACTTGATCCAACCTCTTCTAAAATGAAATTTTACAGGCAATGCAGACCCTATCAGGAAAGCTATTGAGCCTGTGCCAAACTTAAAGGTGCTTCACTGAGTCGCCGCTTTTTCACCGTATTCTCCTCATGATTGGAAAAGGCAGGCCAAATCCCTTGTGTACAAAGATAAGCCAATAGGGAACTGAGGATTTGGATTTATTTACTTTTCAAGCAAACTCTCTTTCGTTTCAGTCAAACTCTCTCACACAGACAACTATTCTGTCTTATATTCACTATTATTCATTCTCACATTCGCTATCATGCTGTTGCTTACACATGACTATTCTCATTCACACAGACCATTAATATCTCTTACATTTGCTATTATTTTGTTTCATGTACACTATTAGAACTCACTTACATATTCTATCATTTATTACATATACAATTATTCCCTCTTGCATAAACTGTCATGCAAGAATATAATATATGCACATGTGTGCATGTAAGTGTGTGTGTGTATGAGACTATATGGTGCTGTCTGTGAAAGGGTGGGCCTATGATGGTGTATATAAGAGTCTATTGTTGTGTGTGTTAGAGAAAATAACAGTTTGTGTAGGAGAGTAAGAAAGAAAGTCACTTTCGGCTTTTCCCGTTTAGGGGTCGCCTCAGCGAATCGTCACACTGACGACTCGCATGTTGACATTTGGCACGTGTTTTACGCCGGATGCCCTTCCTGATGCAACCCTGATTCAATCCCGGGAGTTTGCGAAGGAGACTATGGAAGTAAATAAAGGAAAGTATGACTGTACATGACAGAGGGCATAGTAGTGTGTGTGTAAGAATACAGTACACAATACAGTGGACGTGTGAGATTATGATGTTGTTTGTGTGACAGATTATGATTTATGTCTCATGGGGCCTCTCATAGTTGTCCTGCTCTTTCAAACACACATCCTGTGGGTCACTCTCAGTGAATGTGATGGGTGCAGCAGTGAAGAGGTTATAGCTCTGTTTTAGTGGGAAATGTTTCACGAATGTGTTGTAAAACAAGACTTGATTTTGTCCTGAGTTGTCTTAATAATGCTAACAGTTCCATTGTATGTTTTTTAATAAACTTAATTAAGACTTTTGCCTATTTATATGACTGCCTTTAATAAGCTCTTATTTGCCGCCTCCTTTGTAAACACCCATTTGTTTTACTTACTTGCACAAAATTGTCTCATAAACAGGATTTGGCTTCTCTTGGGTTATGACACCAGGATGTTATATTTACGTGAACAGACACGTACACAAAATAATCCAAAAAATCAATCATAACCACAACAGTAGTCAACATGCAGACATACAGTATGTACTATGATGATTATATTGCACATAATGATGACAAGACTGACAGAGAAAACTGTGTCTGGGATCACACAAGTACAGGACTGGTTTGAAACACACCAACTATTTAATTAAAAAGTGCTTGTAAAGCAAAATCTTCAATTGATCTTCAGGATATAAATTGTAGGGAATTATGAAAAGACATTTTTTTACAGAGTAAATCAGTTACTTTGACTGAGGAAGGCTCTACAGTATCATCAATTGTGTTAACATTGTCACTAGTTGTTTGAATGTGTCTGGGGTTTTTAAATCCGATAGGAATATATACAGTAGAGTAGCATGCCACAACCCTTGCCTGTCTCTTTTCATCTGCAATTTTACCATTTCATTTTCGCTCCATCCCACAGCCCTGACTCCAGAGATCGAGTTGATTAATGTGGATGACAAACAGCACTCATTTATCTCTCCCTCTGTCTCTTTCTCTCCTCCCTTACTATATTAATGAATGTAATCAAATCTAAATAAATAATTTGTGTCCCAGTGTAACTGATTTTCACCCTCCCACCTGTGGCAAATTTAAAAGTTGAATTAAAAAGTGTTTTGCAACAGTTTCTTCCTTCCCTTCCATTATTTTCTTCTCTTCTTTTTTCATCCTTTTCATCATTTATCTGTGTTTCTTTTAAGGTGTGTAGGACACACCTTGGAGAGATTAAAGGTGTGCTGTGGCACAGCAGAGGGCCTGTCTCTCTCATTGACTGGTACAAACACTTCAAAAGAAGTGGTGACCCTCTTCTTCCCTGCTGTTACATCATGGCCATGTTGCATACTGTTTATTTTCAAAGGCCCAAATTAATACAGCTGCTTTCTTTTTTGCCCCTTCTCTCCTTCTTTTATTCTCTAACCCCTCAAACAGTGCTGTGTAGCACTTACCGTTCAAAGACACAGTGCCTTACTGTCAACTTAACTCAACTAGTTCTGTTGACCAAAAACTTGACCTATACCTTTATATTTGTAGTTTTTCTGCCTGAAAAAAAGGTTTCTTGACTATCTGAGGTTGGAGAGGGGAATGGGGGATGAGCTCAGTTTTGTGTATATGTGTGTGCATGTTCTTGTACTTGCTATATACAGTAGTGAGGACCAAAAAAGTATTTTTTTTTTTTTGCTACAGAGTGGACATTTTTGGAAAGTGAGGACATTTTGGCTATTCCTCACTTTATAACACACATTTTTGAGGGCTAAGACTTGGTTTTAGGATTCAAGTTATAATTGGGTTTAGATTAGGGTTAGGGTAAGGCATTTGGTTCTGATGGTTAAGGGTTAGGGTAAGGGGATAAGGAATACATTATGTCCTCACAAAGATAAAAGCACAAATGTGTGTGTGTGTGTGTGATGTCTTTTCACTAAGGATTTAACAACACACCATGTGGTTTATGGTCATTTTGTGTTAATGGTGACTTTTTATTGTCCATCCCCATTTACAGCCACAAGGGGGAAAGAATGATACAACAGTATACAGCAATGCAGTGCAACACCACTTACTACAGCTTGAATCAACTTTTCATGGTCAGCATAACTGCACCGTATAAAATTCATTGCAGGGCTATTATTACTGTACTGCACTTTTGTATAATCAGAGCCTAGGCTGTTAACAAATAACAATATGAAAACTGCTTAAATATAAGTCTTACCTAATTTACTGAAGAAATGCCTCTTCTTGATTAATTATTATGGGCAGCCTTAATTTGGACTGGCTCACTGACAGCTCTGATAAATTAAAAGAACAGTGCCTGGATCTAAACCGCTGTCAGCTTATATCTACACCCACTAAACAAAATCTTAAAAACCCTCAGTAATCAACATTAATTGATATCATACTCACTACCCACACAAATACTCCAGCTGGTTGTTCCGGAACCATGAGCAGGTCAGTCCGAGCTGGGGGCAGAGAGACCAACCCCCACCTCGATGACTACCCAACCTGAAGACCACATGGGGAACGCTGCACTGTGCTGCCCTGTCTTCTATTCAGTTCAATTTAATTCAGTTTGATTTGTATAGCACCAAATCAAAATAAAAGTCATCTCAGCACACTTTACAAAGTGAGGTCTAGACCTTACTATTATTATTATTATTATTATAGAGGAAAACCCAACAAATCCCCCCTGAGCAAGCACTTGGAGACAGCAGGGAGGAAAAACTCCCTTTAATGAAAGAAACCTCCAACAGACCCTGACTTTTGGTGGGTAGCCTTCTGCCTCACCAGGTTGGGGTGATGGATAGAGAAGACAGAAAAAAAAAGCAACAAGACACAATAAACACAACAACAAACACTAGGCAGGTTGATGTGACCAGTCACTGCTCATCAGAAATGTAGAGCTCCAGGGCTGCCTGCAGAAAGGAACAGGGAGAGACAGAAGACACACTATGGGAGAGAGGAAACACAGTTAATGATGCATAATGGTGGCATATAGATGCATGGAAAGAGAGTAGAGGGGAGGAGAGGAGGGGAGAGGAGGTTTGAGCATCCTGGGGGCGCCTATAGCAACATAACTAAGAGAAGCTGGTTCCACAGAAAAGGAGCAGTTTGGATTAACTGGAGGCTTCTTAGGGAATTATTGGGACATCCTGATAGTAAAGATTTATAGTAGTACAGCCTGGAAGTAACAAATGCATGGACCGGTTTTTCAGCATCACTTTGAGACAAGATGTCCCTGATTTGTGTGATATTGCAACCCTGCTGGTAAGAAGACACTGAAATTCTCTTACAAAGGCAGCTGTTTCAACTGTTGGCCCACTGGCCAGCGAACACAAAGGCACTACAGCTGGTCTTGTTGCTGCCCAGTCATGTCTGCTGTTGTGGAGCCTTGGTGAGTGCACTTCAAAGATGCCCTGTTAGATGCCCTGCACAATGAGTTTAAACACTGCACCCGGCTTCCAGGAGAATCCCTCCGTGTTTTGGCTTACAACGGTGAGAGCCTGCCATCTACCAACAAGGATGAGTTGGTGAGAGATCAGCTTAAACTGCATGTGCAGCTGGCCCACCCCGAAACCTTGGGAGAAGCCCTGGAGCTCGTGGTAGAGTGGGACACCACTGAGTGTGCACTGAGGCTGGGCTTCATGCCCCAGGTCATGGCCACTGTGCTGTGCAGCCAGCCAGAGACCGACAAGGAGGAGGCTGCCTGCCAGGTTGCTGCCATGCGACCACTATCGCAAGGAAGTGGGAGAGCAGCTGAACAACGCTGAGAGGAGTGCTACCTCTGTGGAGAGCTCTACCATACTGCAGACTATTGCATACCACCGGCACCATGATGGCCAGCACCCCCGGCCACTCATCTACCTTTCAACCTGTCACAGTGGTGGGTCGGCCGGTAACCAGCTAGGTGGGTGCTATATAGTGTTGGGGGCAGAGAGACACTTGGCGGTGTTTCCCAGAATGTCTTGGGGGGAAGCACCTGGCAGGATCCCCCATAATGCCCCTCTGGATGGTTTGTATAGTTCAGGGGTTGGCGTGTGTTTTGTGCTGTGCAGTTGCACCAAGGAAAATAAAACACAAGGCAACTCCTGTTTTCAGCTCCTCAAGCTGGCTTCGCTACAATACTGTAGGTGCCACTCTCCAAAGATGGCCCTTGTCATGGTGACTCACATCTATTTATAATGAAGTGCCACAATACAATAACATAAACAGTAACATTATTCTGCCTGACCAACACTTTGTTAATTTTTATGCAGATGACCGGGTTTTTTATATGTTGGCCTCTACTCCAATCCAGGCCTGAACTCATCTGCAAACCCTGATTCCTTTCAAATGACACTTCATGATCATAGATTCTAAATGCAGATAAGATCAAATACATGGTATATAATGAGACTACCTGAATAAATAAAATTGATAATATTAGTTTTCAAGTGTAAAACTATCTGGTACTATCTGGTAGAGAAGTGAAAGTGGGAAAAGTCAGGTCTGGTACAGTGGATGGGAGAGGAACTGAGAAGCATATCAGCCTGACTCACTCCACAGTACGCTCATCTTAATCCACAGATAAGCTGTGCCATATCTGGATAACTAATCACAATGTTTAGGGAGTGAAATACAGTAAAACCCAAAATTATTTATCTGACTTAAAAATCTGCTTTGCATTGTTTATATACTTTAGCTATAGTTATAAAACAAAGGACAAAAATTTTTCTCCATTAATCATACTATCCATATTGTTGTACATTGCAGTCAGTCTTTACTGTAAATGTGCTAGACTGTAACAAGGATATATTGCTTGAATTCCATAAAGAAGTATAGTACGTTTTCTGCTTGCTCTGCTTCATTGCTTTGTGTTTGCATAATTGTAAATACACATTCATAAATGCAGATACACATTCAAAACTTAGCAATCATGAATAAGAAATCTTGCTTGTGGTCACATCACTACAAAAGAGAGTGAATTTGACAAGT
This sequence comes from Monopterus albus, assembly GCF_001952655.1. Taxonomy (NCBI): domain Eukaryota; kingdom Metazoa; phylum Chordata; class Actinopteri; order Synbranchiformes; family Synbranchidae; genus Monopterus; species Monopterus albus. The sequence goes on along the minus strand of NW_018128085.1, from coordinate 777,269 downwards.
GTGTTTGTATATGTACGGTTGAGTTGGTGATCATCGGAGCATAAATAATTGTGGCTTAATGCCAATAAAAGTGTGCTGCTAGTGTTACTGTAAATAGATACACATTTCACTAGCACTGATGCCAGAGTTTCTATTCAAGCAAATACACATTTGTTCCTGCCTGAAGTCACTGCCTGATTTGGTGTCAGCAAATGTATTGTTTTTTTAGACTGTGCATGTGTTTGTTGAAGAGAGATGTTCCAAGCACTAATATAGAATCTGCTGCTGTGATTTTGTGTGTTTGTGTGAATGTGTGGGCAGAGACACTAAGGCACTTACACCCCCTGTTGTACCTATGGATGCTGTAGCACACCATCTGCTAAACTGGCTCATGATAAATCCATGCCTAGCACTCACCACATGTTACCATCTCAGTTAAAAAAAAAGTGCATATACACAAATTAAAAGAACATACAAAATCTTTTGGTTCTGTTTTCCTGTTTATAGACACACTGGACAAGCAACACAAAACTAATTGGTATGAAAATATTAGAAGACAAGGGGCTCTGAATTCCTGCCGGTTCAAAGCCAGCACAGCTTCAAACACAGTCCTTATGCAATTTTCCTTTGGCGTGAATTTGTGTGTTTGCTCTTTTCTTGCCATGAATAAATGTATTTACACTGTGGGTGGGAGGAGAGGCACAGCAGAGGCATTGCTTATGCTGATTAGGCGGCACAGTGCAATTTTAGTGCTCATTTTGACCCTAAACAGTGATTGCAATAATAACTCCTCACACCACCTTGTATCACAATTGCAGGTGCATTGCAATTTTTCTGACAATAGTGTGTCATCCCGCTGGCTATTCAACTGCTTCCTTGTGCAGGCTCTTATTTTGGTGAGCTTCCTCTTCGTCCTGCCTGACAGGCTCCAGCTTGACTGTGTTTGATTGGACACAGCTGGAGCCCATTCAGGCTAATCACCAGGCTGCTTTTAAAGCTCGCTTCACAGGTGATCATTGTTGGTCAGTTGTCAGTGTTTCATGCCTTGTCACTGTCTAGTTGTACTTGCTTTCAGAGATTGTAAAAGATGAATTTGTGAGCTGCAAGTTGTGGTTTTTGTTTCTTCTGTTCAGAGACTCTGACTGTATTGCCAGCTCAGTACTGAGTTTTTATTTCTTTCATTAACTTGTATTCTGAGATCTCTACTGACTGTGTGTCACCTTCTAGCTGTGGTTTGAGTTTATTAAACATTGCTTTAACTTAACCTGCATTGCTGGCTGGTGTTTGTATTGGGTCTACAGGTACTAAAATGTATTTTAACAGCCACACCAACCTAAAATTAACCCATAAACCCTCAACTCATCTGCCAGAATTCACAGTGAATAATTAATTATGAAATGTGTGTGGTAATTTAAAAGGTGTCCTCCAGATGAAAGTGCAGATCTGACACTAAATCCAGGTACAATAATTACACATAGGTACACAAAATAACTCTTGAATGTAGCTCATGAACCATGATAAATAATAAATACCCAACTCGGTATGTCAGAATCATTACTTGGGGCAGTTGGAGCCTAGAAGTGAGCTTGTGACTGGAGGGTTGCCAGTTCAAACCTTGGACAGGCACAATTAGATCTGTGTGTGACAGGTGACAAAGCAGTGCTTGCCTCACCCTTATTAACACCACTGAGAGGCCCTTGAGCAAGGCCCTTACCCCCAGCTGCTCAGTGGCCACAGGTCAGTGTGTGGTTGTACCGGGCTGCTTCCTGGTGTGAATGTGAACAGGGTATCCCTGCAAAAGAGAGGTGGCTTATCAGGGGACCTACCCTGAATAAATAAGGTTAAAAACAAAAATAACTGACAACAGGTAAAGTCAGTGTGACCTCATTGTGCTCTGCTGTCATTCAGTTATTATTTCCTCTAACGGTCAAGTTTCACAAAGACATGCCTTTGTTACCACCACAGGGGTGTATACTGTCTATTTTTACATTTTATTACAGTTTGATCCAAACAAAAACAGCTATGCTGTAGATGTAAATAAAGTGGGCAAAACAGGCTGTGCACTCTTGCTGACCATGGTCAGGTTCTGGATTGCTTTTGGTACAACACCATAAACACAGCAATCAATATATTTTCATTGTATTATTTCAAAAACAATATTTATAAGCCTACATGCAAATAACCCAGAGACCTCCACACATTTTGCACACTGGATGCAGCTTTGAGTAAATTACACTATATGATGCTGGTTACAGGACCAGGATGTTTCTTTCTTCTTTGCACAAAAGCTGGTCAGTGATATCAGCAGACTACTGAGTAACTATTTATAAGCAGTACTTCTATAATAAATATTTTTGATAGGAGTACTAATTGGCGGAAGAAGAAGCTACAGGGGAGGACTCTTTTGTCTTATATATTACACCCTGTAGTTATCCAGGCTTTTTGTCTGATCAAATGTGATTTAATCTAAATTTGTGTACATTGGCTGTAATAACCACACAATATCTATGCTTCTGTATACTGTATCATATTGGTCAGAGTATGTCCACAGCAAACATCTTTTTGGACTGGTCTTACACCTTTTAATATTGGACAAATCCTCTCAGGCCAGCTATTATAACTCCTTTTGTAGAAAGTAGATATTGCTGATGCTCCTTTTTTTTTTGAGGTCCCTCTGACCTTTTAACCTGGACAGCATAGCTGTTGAATGGGCCCTGCCTGGAGATGACATGCTGTACTCCAATGGCGGGACCCAGCCGAGCATTAAAAAGCAGCCAGAGGAATGTGAAAAGGCAGCCATAAAATCCACATCTAACACCAGGACTCTAAAGTCCGAGTTATATAACTGCATCTTTTATCTTGATGCTGTATTTAGCATATAGCCAAAATTTTCATCTAAGGACAGCTATAAAATGGTTTAAAAGATACAAAATATGGTTGACTTTTTTATTTGGCTACAGGGCAAAGAGTGACTGTGTTTCTTGGTTGCAGAATATATTAGCTTTCACAAAACCAAATATTCAAAAGATGCAGAAATTATTTCCAAAGCCAGACACACATGTACTGTAGAAAACAATTATTTACATCAATGTCATATACTGTTTCACCCACTCCTATGTGTTCTCATTTCATAATCGCAGTCCGTCGAAGCTGGTTTTCATTAAAAATTCTTTTGACCTGTTTGGGAAAATCAACCATGCTTGCATTGTTTAATGTCCCAAATCTCTTTCCACTGTCTTCTTGCATCATACACCTCCACTGGTAGAAGCTCAAATTTAAAGCCTTAAATTAAAAATCAGTAAAACCACTATAATTTTATTATGGCCTTTGTGCTTTAATGTGCAGTAGTAAAAAATTTACACAGCCACTATTTTAATCTCCTGGATAATACAGATTTGAGAACTCAGAATTCCACTGATGGGTATAAAAAGTTTAATACATTTGTTCTCTTATTTTTAACCTTCTTGAGACTTGAGTTGCAAAAACAAGAGAAAACCTTCTCATAGAGATCATTAAAGTGCAGGCTAAAAAAGGTAAATATGGAACAGCATCTGGTGTGCAACACTGAGTTGGAGATGTGAATTAGAACTGACATATAACATTACATGATAAACAGTTTTCTGTTTACACAATAGATACTGTATTTAATGACATTAGCATTCATTTGAGTTGAGTTTCTGTAAACCTGATAAATCCCTATTATTCAGCTGTCTTTAGCTCTTTGTGAGGTACTTTCACACATCTGTAGTTTGGTTCATTTAATTCAGACCAAGGAAAAAAATATATACATTGCCCCGTTTTGGTTCTAGTCCAGTTCATGTTCACAGTAACATTTTTTTTTTTTACAAACAAACCAATTGGAGTAGACATGAAGTCATACAGACTGACTGCATCCAGCATCATCAGCACATCATTAGGACCCATGGTGGAAAATCTAATGATGACTGGCAACAGGTCATGTTGCACTGTACTTATGTTCTCTTCTGGGACAAACAGGTCAGAACAAAATAACATTTTAATGCTTTATTAGTATTATTAGGATACAAATATCTTTTCCTGGCACTTCTGTTATTCAGTAAAATTAACAGTAAACCACGCTATATACATTTTTCAAGAAGATGGTCACAATGGTCAGCAAAAGATGAACATAAATATATATAGTTTACTTCAAGTCTTTCTGCTTCAGAAACATAACTGGCTTAGAATGGTTGTTGTACAGCTGCACTGTGGGACTTTCCTTTGCACCATTCTTCCCAGTTCTCATCCTTTAAGGCACATATCAGCAGGTGTGGCAGGTACCCTAAGCTGAATGATTCGGACCAAGTGAACATGGGCACAGGGTAGTTTATCAAAACTGCTCAAAGAAGATCTGGCCTTTATACACAGTAGTTTAAACGCTGTGATAAGGTATGATAGTGTAGATACATAATGGCAGGATTTTCTTTCTTATAGCCCTTTCACATCAATGCAGGCTGTAGAAAATCACTTGTTTCATTGACTTCAAATAGGACCACACAAGGAGAAATTTGACTACTTGTTCCACAGTACCATACAGACTTTGCAGACACTATTATTTAGCGTGTATGGAGCTGTAATTCCTGATGGGAACCGTGACAACTAGAAGTGAACCCGTGACAGAAGGTTGAAATGAATGGGCAAAAGTGAGTTGAGCAAATTAACTGCAGTGCTTGTGTTTTAAGGTGGTAATAAACCCAACACACTCCTCTAGCACTATAGTTAAAACATTAAAATGCCAGTGATGTCTACACCCTCATGGCTCAGCCGACTCAAGTTCATGTCACATGTTTGACATGGTAAAAAAGTTCAGATCTGACTCAGGACCTCAGTCACACATACTATACTGTTATGCTTCTGTTTTTCTTTCTCTAGCACCTCTCTTCATCAGTGAGATATTTTAAAAGCTTTATTATTTCTCAAGGATCCTGCTGATGAAGGCACTTGTTACAACAGAGGAGATCCTGTCAGGAAGTGATTATTTAAATCAGTGCATCAATTAACATGTCTGCTTAACGAGCAATCCTGTTGTTAGTGGTGACAGCAGCATTACTTTGGTGTTATCAGTGGGAGAGACATTTGCATGAGCAAATTAATTGACCAAAAGCACTTAGTTTGCACAGAATGAACGCTAGCTACCTGCAGATGCCAGATGAACCAAAAAAGATTATATATTGTAGTTCTTACTTCACAAACCACTCACATTTTGACCACTGGACGTGTAAAAACTATACAATAACTTGAGGCATATAACTCAGTGAAGCTGTCATTTCAAATTATATAAACTTTATTATGTTTGCTCCAGAGAGTCTCGATATTCCACGCTTTTTATGTTGTATTTTTTTCACTTAACAGTGTCAATGTTAACAGCCACGGAAAACATAATTTCAAAAACTTTGCATGTACCATTTAATTTTCCATTACGATGCCACCTCACTGTCCATTTGCATAAAGTAAAGCTGCTTAGCTTAGATGTTTCTGCCAGCCATCATCACTCAGCTCTCTGTCAGTTCCCTTCTCTAAGCAGTCATTTGAAATGAGTAACTTTTGGCCGCTCTGCCTCATGTTGTCGCTGGTAGTGCTAAGCGCACACATATGCATCCATTTCAATTTAGCATTAAAGCCACAGGCACAGTTCTTGTGTATTCACACATCGCACGACAGCTAAAGGCCAGATACTAGCACTTTCCCCCCTTTTCTTCTGTTTTTACTATGGTTGAAGCTACTCATCTGCAACTGTTTCAGAATCTTTACCCTTACTGAGAAAACAAGGAGAGAAATGTCTTTGAATAAAACATAAATCGCTGGAAATATTCGGACCTGCACCTACAGTGTGCTGGAGAGCTGCACTATGAATGAGATCTAGCTAGGTGTCTGAGAAAGTAACTAGTGCAACACACCACCTATCTAACAATCTTCTCCTCAAGATTAAACCCTCATTTTCCGTTCTGTCGTTTCCATCTCTTCAATCTATAACCCCCCTACCCCACCCAGCTTCTCCTCAGTCTATTAAGTTTTTGTATAATTTGTAATACATCTTTGTGCAACACAAACCTCAATTGCTTTTTCAAACAGTCAGTGGAGGACTGAGAGGCTTACGGGGATAGAGAGGGGATAAAAACAGTGAGAGAGAGACAGGTGCGAAAACAAGCTTAATCCCAGATTGATGTCTGCTAATAAAGTTTGATTATGACTGACAAGGAACTCTGGGTTTCTAATTGACACTTGTAATAGCTTTGGAGCTGAGACAGTGAATGAAGTGGGTGGGGTAGAGAGTGATTGTCTTAATAGGCTCAGGTGTACATCACAGTCCAATTTACAAAATAAAGGGAACATGGATGAACTTTGTCAGTAGATCTATCAACTTGTCAGCCTTCCCTGCTAACTCTTTTTCTTGAAAGGCCACCAGCAGCAGCACATTTAATGAGATTTTTCTAACTATTTGAACAATGTCAGTGGTTTGTTTGTTGCAGCAGCTGGCAAGAAATGATAGCTTATGCTGAAATGAGCGACTTCCTTTTAGGTGATAACCAGGGCCAGTTGGTGGCCCTAATACAGAGGAACCTGCAGGCTATCAAAGCATTGCCTTTCCTTCTGGATAGGGACTATCATATAAATAAATTCAACACATGTTCTTGGGGAAATTGACTCGTAATATTTTGGGCACAGTAAGGACGTCATCCTGAGCATCCTGAGTGAAGTGACTTATCTTCAACTTGGGCTAAATCAAAAATAATTGAGGTTGCTTTATTGAGAAAGGATGAGATTTTGAAAGCACATTAATTTGATTCTTTCCTTTGATTCAGAATAATCCCCCATGTTTTCACCCTCTGTCTGCTTTACTTTCAATTAGTGTGAAATGTACGTCTTTGAATGTGTAATCTTCACATTCTTCTCCATCTGTAAATAGGATGGAAATATGGTTATTACTGTTAAAAGAGAACTTCTTTTGACAGCCAAAATGTAATTTCATTAATAGCCTTTCAGAATAAGGATTTTAATATGAAGTAAAAATCTTACCTTTAACATATTCTAAATTTGCTTTGTCAAACCTTGTAAAGGGTATTTTTGTCCTGAAGAGAAGAATCATAAAAGGAACTGTAATTTAAGGTGAAAGTGATGATTCTCCAGTTTAACAGGGACTGTGAAACCCCCCAAGCACAAGCTAATCCTGTCTGATTGGTTACTTTTGTTTGGAACGTTTTACCTCTGTGCAGTGCTCAAAGTGTGTGGGTGTGTGGTTATTGGCAGCTCACTGAAGTAAAATGGACTACTTTTATACTCTCTCTGAAAACTGCAGGTACTGCAAAGACCTTAAAACCACAACTCCAATGTCCTGAAGAAGTGTGGGACAGAAAAGAGATGGGGTGTGTCAAATTTTTTAAAGTTTTAATTTGTAGGTAGTTTGTTTTATGATTAGAATTTATTATGATTATTAATTATTTGGGAATGCCTAAACTTGAAATTTTATTGCTTCTGGGGGACCTAAACTGTCCTGACTCCCCTGTAATTCGAGCGCTGCTGTAAAGGCTGGTGGAAAGCTCCTAAACTGTCCATCTCGACTGTAGCTTTCTGTTACTGCCACCATCTGAGCTCGTCCACTTTCCAGATGAGATGCTGTTCATCTGAAATGAGCCCATGGAGAGGGCAGAAAAGACTACCGGCAGGTTGTGAGACACAGCAGTACACAAGTAAAAGCCCCAGTATGCCATAGAGTAAAATGTAGAAATGCTGGTACTGAGTACTGGTGCATTGCAGCCCACTTCGAGCACTGCCTCTTCAGGTCGCAGCTTGCATCTTTAAAGTGAAAAAGTGTGTATATGCACACCATCTACCTGCAAACCATTTTTCTTCGAGATATTAAGATATGGAATAATAAATTGCAACATCTTCTTATGATTTCAAGTCTGAGATTTTCCTAGTATCAGTTACTGATATAAAGTGATTTTACATAACCAACTGGTTAAAGTTGTTTTAAAGTGTGTAACTGAAATTTTAACAAAAATGTCTCTAATCTTGGGAAATTGCTGTCAACAGTACTCCTACTGAGCATTTCTTCAGTAAAAAGTGGTTCCAATGAGAATTATTGAAGCAATTATTGGTTGTTGGGTGGATTATCCAGACTTAATTGGACCACAAACAGGCCACTGAGGGCAGCATGGTGACCCGGTGATTAGCGCTGTCACTTCACAGCAAGAAGGCTCTGGGTTTGAGCCCCTGCCAGCCCAATGCTTGCATGTACGCCCTGTGCGTGGGTTCTCTCCAGATACGCCATCTTCCTCCAATAGTCCACAGACATGCAGCTTAGGTTGACGGGCAACTCTAAATTGTTCCTAGGAGTGAGTGTGAGTGTGTGTGGTTGTCTGTCTCTATGTGTCAGCCCTGTGATAGACTGGTGACCTGTCCACAGTGTACCCCGCCTCCCACCCAGTGTCAGCTGGGATTGACTCCAACCCCTCACCCCCAAGCATCTAACAGGTATACATAATGGATGGATGTTCCTTTTGGGCTATGTCAAACAATGCTCAGGCAAATCAGTATCTCCACTGATACTGCTCTGGTATCAAAGAAAGGAGAATCTCACAGTTGCTGCAACTAAGAGTTTAAATCTCTCTGTGGTTGTTCAAGCTAAACCTTCACACGAAGGTGTTTTTAAAGAGCTTTTTTGGGGGGGGGGGGATCTACCAGATGTTACATTTTATGTGCTGTGAATGTTCTTCTGTTCTCAGTTTTAACCCCAGGCCTCCTCTTTCTCTCGCTTTCTCAGGTTCAGAAATGGTGGAGGCTCAATGTCAGAGGTTTGAGGTAATGAGTGCAGATGGAGAGAGAGTTCTGTTCTCAGCAGATGAAGAGGAGATCAGCATCGGTACTGAGAAACTCAGAGTTACAGGTAAGGGGATGCACAAAGAGTACAAAACATACTGTATACCAAATAACATAATTTTGATATTGTTTTATACATGTTTTCTTCTTTATCGTTTTCTTATTCATCTTCTTTTTGGGTTAATGTTATTTGTTATGAATTCAAGCAATTTTCTATTACCATAAATGATGAATCTAAGACTACGTTCACACTGCAGGCTGAAGTGGCCCAAATTCGATCTTTTTGCCCAAATGTGAGCCATATCCGATTTCCTTATGACAGTGTGAACAGCACAAATCTGATTTTTTCAAATCAGGCCCAGGCCACTTTCATATGTGGTCCTAAATTGGATAGATATCTGATGTTTTGCAATGCGACTTCAGTCTGAACAGCCATGTCGCATTTCATGCGATTTTTATGTCATTGAAATGCGACAGACGTCACAATTCTGCGCTGGAGGAGGCGAGGCCATAAGCAATATTTGTGCTCTCTTCTCTTTCTTCTTGATATTTTTCTTATTATTATTTCTTTATTTCGATTGCACATTAACTGGTACATCGCTACGCACATGCTATCATGAGCTGCATCCATTTTTATTTTCACAAACACAGTACGCTGCGTCTGACGTCACGTCCTCTTCTGCATATGCGGGTCACCTCAGGGCTGTATACCGTTCACACATGAGACAGATAGCAGTCGCATTTAAATGACAGTGTGAACAACAGCGCAAAAACATCGGATTTCGGCAAAAAATCCGATCTGAGCATTAAGACCTGCAGTGTGAACGTAGTCTTAAAGTAGTTTTGCATCCACATAGGTTAATTATAATGACATGATCATAAGATCAAATGTCCAGTCATTTAAATCACCAAAACAGTTTATCAAGGTAAAGCTATGAGTATTAGTAAAGTATAGTAAAGTATTATAGTAATTATATAGTATTAATTATTCTAATAATAATATAGTAATTCCAAATAGGCTACAAATTGCTGATCAGGAGGCTACAGTTTTGACAAGGCCCCACGCTCATTTTCTGCATTCATGGAGAACTAAAAGGAAATTTCTATGGCTGATGTATAATTTCTGTTCAGTAACAAGGTTACTTGAGGTCACAACACAAAGCTTAGAATCTATACACACGGTGAGCTGTTAAACAAAGTGCCCTTGATGAGTGTAGCCAAATAGGAATGGGGTCAGCAAGCGAAGGAGTTTTTGCTGAAGCTACAGTTTAAAGAGGCCAGGAAAGAGAAATACAGTAGAAAAAAGAAACAGATGGAAGGGGACTCTATGTAAAGCCAGGTGAGTATATTTGCAAAAGAAAAAAATTAATTGGAATTAAAAGAAAAACTAGAAGGTGAGATAAAAACAAATTGCCCTTAAGCACATTACAATATATGTCACTTTCTCATTTACTCGTGTTCTCTCTCATGAAACAAGGGTGATAAAAGCAAGTCAAAGTGTGTGTGTTTATAACTGTTTCTTTTCATGTCAGTAGTTCTGTTATTTTGTTTTTGAGGACTGCACAAAATGCATTTACGGTACACAAGCACATTCAGCTTTTAAGCTGAGCTACACAAATACAACACGGCACATAGAGACACACATACACACTGGCCTGGATAACTGGGGAGAGTTGTCCATTTGAGAAACTCTGAAGGAGTGAGGAGGAGAGAAAAGGGAGAGGTTAAGGGATGGAGGGCTAGCAGTGACTGTTGCTGTCATTTATTGTAACAGTGGAAACAATGCAAATATGAACAGATCTATTCAGTTCATGCACTGAGGTCCAGTGGAAGTTTGTTACTTTTCTTTTAGATTTGTATATAGATCATTTGTAAAGTTTAACATAACCTTCTTCACATTGCTGTCCACTGGTGTAATGAGAGATATGCAGCAAATACTACATAGAAATTGTGGAATGTTACTTGCATGCAAGACAGTTAGTCAAATTTGGTCCGAGTGGGCTTACGTTTCATTTCCAAGCATAATGTTCCATGTAAACCCAGTGTAAATTGTGTTGGTTCAAATCCATAGGCTCTGCTTTGAAAATATTTGCAGTTACTGTGTGTCAAGACAGATGCAACAGACTAAGACAAGCGCAGAAACATATTGTATCATGTTCACAGCGGAGTCTTCAAACAGTTTTAAATATAACAGTGAAACCAAAACAGTCCGAAGCTGGAACGAACAGGGTGGTTAGGTGGGAAACATTGTATAGAGTACTAACACTAAGAGGGACTTTCAGCTGCAATTTCTATTGTTGACAGGGCTAGGAGCACTTTCTCCATCCACTGACAGCTGATAGACATACCCATTTATGCAGTGTTCAGGGGGCCTCAGAGAACAGGGTTTCAGCTAAAAAAACAAAACAGTACCCTCCAACTTTAGCTACTTTGGAGGTCCACCTGCAACTTTTTTGAGATGTGTACTTATCCTTTCCCCATAACCCTCTTGAATCTCCTTGAATTAAACTGGTATGTGTTGCTTCTGTTTCAAACAGCCTTGTTGTTATCTGTGGGCCTGTCAGTCGTCATAGTTGCCCAGTGCACTATTAAATATGTAGTAGCACCGGGCTTCTGAGATGCTTTCTACAATCTCAGCAGGAGCCCTGATTTGCACTTCCCCCAAGCATCTGTTCAGGGCTGTAGGCTAAAACAGAGGTGCCTGCTGGACATGGGGGGTTAAACACTGCATTATATCAGAGCAAACCTTTTCTATCACCAACTATGTTCACATGCAAGCAACTATTTTGCATTGAGAAAATTGTTTTAGGAGGGAATTTAATGCCACCTTATGCCTTTGATTAAATATTCAAGTCAATGCTGATTTCTAGTATGAGACAGGACATAAATCCTTGTATCCAATGTTGAAGGCAAACATTTACACTACCTGCTTTCCCATCCTACACATTTTCATACTACTCATGACATTGATACTATATGGTACAAGTGATGTTATATATTGTTACTGAAATGAAAGATCCGAGAACTGTATTATTTTATGTGTCTGCCACAGCTGCAAGAACAGAGGTATGATGCAGTATTTTGACATATGTGATTTCTTCCTTTAATCCACTTTTCCCTTCTCCAGGGAATGAAGGCGTGGTGTTCAGCCACTCTGTAGAGACATCACATGTAAGGGCAGAACCCTTTCAGGACTTAAAGTAAGTACTATAAATCATTTTCTGTGTTGCCTTGTTTTTCTATATAAGTAGGGATGGAAAACCAGGAGCACACTAGCTTCATGGGGATCAGTGTCACCAACCTCCGGTCTCCACGACATAGTTCACTGAATTTTTCAAAAGTTGCTTTGTGTAAAGTTAGAGCAAGTGCTGGTTTTGGTTATGTTTAGGGTTAGGCAAGTAGCAGTTCTGGTTAAGGTTAGGGTAAGTCTCCTGGAAATGAATGTAAGTATATGTACAGACAAAAACAAAGATGTATGTGTGTCTGGTACATTTGTTCATGTTACAAGTTCACCTTGTTAATATTCTACTTGTAGAAATATTTAAAGGGTCTATGTTCTTGTGAATAAGACAGTAACACCACAAATAACAATTTAGGGGAAAATGTGTTTTTTATGTGAAAACCTAAGCTGTGTTAGCTGACTAGCCATTCCTGTGATTCAGTGTGCTTATGACTTTAATCAGCTCAGTGCAGAAGGAGGTGTGCTGGTGATTGGCAGTCTGACAGAGGGAACAGAAACCCTCTGGGCTGCAGTGTTCAAGGGTCAAACTGTTAGCAAGTGGAGTGTTTCAGTGATACATGCACTTAAACACATGTAGTGAAGGGTGCAAGCTTAGTTTCATTTGAGAGTGCAACCTCCATCAAAAAGCACTCAGTTCCCCCATAATGCCATACAAAGCAATATTCCCGGAATAGTTTGACCATCATATATGATAGTTTGACCATGAAAACCTACTACCAGCATTTGGAAGGATGCTGATAGCTTTATTCAAATCAATTCAGCTCAATTTAATTAAATTTTGTCTAGCACCAATTCACAACAACAGTCATCTCAGGGCACTTCACATAGTAAGGTCTAGATTTTACAGTATTATAGGGAAAACACAGCAAATCCCCCTCGAGCAAGTACTCAAGAAAAACAATAGAAATGATAGACATTCATTGATTTAGGGGTAAAACAGGGACTTCAGTGAGTGGACTGTGGGCAAAGTGGTGAAGACATTACATTTTTGCAAGATTGTGTTCTGCCTGTTCAATAGCTGGTTGATGAACTGCTCATACAGTCTCCCTTACTGGCTGATTCTTGGTAAATGGACTGTATTTTATATAGCGCTTTCTCACAGTGTGTTACACTGGCCAAAGCGCTTTACAGGAGATTATACACCATTCACCCATTCACACACACATTCACACACCGATGACGAGAGGCTGCCGCACACTGGCGCCAGTCGAACCACCGGGAGCAATTTGGGGTTCAGTGTCTTGCTCAGGGACACTTAGGCATGCGGGGAGACCGGGAGTCGAACCACCAACTTGCTGGTTAGAAGACGACTGCCCTACCTCGTAAGCCACAGCCACCCTATTCTTGCACTATAGAGTGATCCTTCACATCCTCTACTCTCCCTGTCTATGTGTATGTGTGTGAGAGGGGCAGAGTCCCTCTCTCTTCTAAACAGAGACAGAAAAAGTACAGTGGAAAAGCAAAGTAGGACAGTTCATGTCAGCCTGTGAGCTTATGCTGGGTGACGGTTAAGGGAAGTACTGGGTGTACATCTCATTAGGTTCCAACAGTGGAAACACAGCTATAATGTGCAGCTGGAACACTGACAGACTACTGTGCTCTGTACGAGATATAGCTGCCTGGTACTAGAGCTGGTTGGTCAGATAACGAACACTCACATCTCCAAAAATATCAGAACAAAGTTGGCATTACCTGGGTATTCTCAATCTAAGTGGTTACTTTGTCCCCGGAAAAAAATGTCAAGATGTAATAAAATGGTATACCAGTCCTACAGATGAAAATGTTTACAGTTTTGAGGTTGGCTGAAATTGTCTGCCATCACAGGTTGCCAAGATTATTCTGATTTGGCTGGCTGTTGCTACATCGAGTACAGTGGAACCTTGGATTGCGAGTAACCCGGTCTGTGAGTGTTTTGCAAGATGAGCAAAAATTTTGATTCGATAAACGAGTATTCGGATGCTCAGAAGTGCAGCCACAAGGGGCTTGCATACAGTCAGCAGCCTTTCCAGCATTCACAATGGTGATTATTTTTTTAAACTATTCTTGTATCTAAATTATGATACAGGTCAGCACCAAAATCTAACAAATTGTTCTGTGGGCCATACCCTACCACTCCAAAAAATGTCATTACAGTCTGCTCATTACTTTTTGAGTTATGCTGGGCAGGGTCTTTTTAAGATAATGATAACTGGTGTAAGGTCATGGTTATCTTTTATTTTTACAAATGCAGTAATAGAAAAACAGTGTGAAACTGGGTACTTGTGACCACAAATGAATCCTTATTAACCTTTACATAACTCAGGCTTCTTTAGCTCAGTCTGATGGATTTATCTATCTGTTATTGTGTCCAATAACAACAAGTCAGACCGCTGTCCCCTGCCACTTCATTAAGATGAATCACACCAGCTAAATGTGTGTATTTTTTGTGTGCATCTCCTCATAGTCTTTCCTGACATGCTTTTTGGATGTTTTTCAAGGGGCATTCAAAGTTCCTTCATTATTAATGTCTGAGCTTCATTTGGGTATTGTCAGATAGGATTTAGCTGAAGTGGCTTTTGGCCAGAAAGGAAAACACAAACAGAGGGGGACTATGAGAAAAATATGGAGGAAGAGAAAGAGACAGAGGGGAAGTGAAAGAATTGATAAGGTACGAAGGAATGCTCAGTACAAGGGAAATAGAGAGGAAAGAAAAAAGACAGATTAGACACTAAACAGAACAGATAGAGGAGGAAGCAGAGCTGGGGAAGAGGTGATGAAGCGGATAATCAAAAGAGAAAAGAAGAAGACAGAGGGCAGAGGAGGGTGACAGTGGCAAAGAGTTTGGTATAAGTTAGATTATACATAGAACAGTAGACTAAATCGAACTGGCTCCTGCGGGGAGACTGAGTCGTAGAAGCAGCAGATACCAGGATACTGAAAAAGTATGAATACCTTCACAGTTTCCAAAATGGCAACAGTTCCTATCTTTGGAAAAGGGAACTGTTGAAAAATATAAAGGATTTTCAAATACAGAACAAAAAACACTAAGGCACTGACTGACAAAATGAGTTGCTTGATTAGTGTTTTTCAGTGGCCGGTATTAAAAAGAAGCAGTGAATTTGGCAAGACTGGGGAGGCTAATAAGATGACATGCCAGACATTATGAAGGTTTAAATGTGAAAAAATGTGAGACCATACACATTGCTGGGTACTCTTTTTGGGATTTCATTTCTTTATTCAATCACTGATCAGTTTGCATCACATTTGGAGCAGTAGCACCATCACTGGCTTTGTCATCACCTTTACAGATGACTTAATAGAGTCCCTGTGGAAGTTACTATTACTCTCATTTTATCACATTGACATTTTTTAGGAATTCCTGGTCAAGTTGTTAGCTCACTCAAGTGTGTCTTTTTTGCACTGCCTCAATGAAGATGGTTTATTTTCATTTGTTCCATTCTTTTAGTATACTGTACATATATTCACCAAGCCATAAATCTCATTCTGCATGTTTCATATGCAAGGGACTAAGTGAAGAGTTTAACAAGGGCATGAAAAATAAGACAAATCCTGGGTGTGACTCCAGCATGGGACTTTTGTCAAATGTCTTCATTCTGTTTCTTTTCCTGGTATTTTATTTCTTTTCTCACTGTATAATTCCAAGCAGTAAAAAAATGAAAAAGTGTCATACATAAAACAGATTAAGAAATAAAAAGAAATTCTAATTACTTGACACACACAGAGACAGAAGAATGGTTAGCAGCAAAGGAAAATGGGTTGTAGAGAAAATAGGACCCCCACACAAGCAGAGAAATTAATGGAGAGGAGAGGGAGGAGGTATTTTGGGGAGTGGGTGAACTAGAACTATTAGTGGAAGGAAACCAATAAGTAATAGAGGGTGGTGTGGGATTTGGTGGTGATGGAAAGATACAGAGAGGAGAAGGAGGAGCAAGAACACTGGGTCAGTGGACAGGTCAGTGCTGATAAGCCAGTCAATGAAAACTGTGGTGAAGGCCTAAGGTGAAGGAAGCACTCCAGTGATGTTATAAATTTTCTAACATGTGAGCTGTTTTATTTTTTCCATTTATGTCATTAACACCCCTCTGGAGTTACAGAAAAGAAATTATTGCTGTTGAAAAACAATACATCAGTTTTGTCTGAACTGACCTTGTCACAATCGGGGCTGGAAAATCCATCAAAAACACGCAGTATCTATTAACTCATGCAACAACACAGAGTATAATGATATAAATAGAAACACATTGTTCAAAACACAAAACAAAGACACTCAGACTTTGAAATGCACACAGAATTAATGAAATAAAGCACACAATAAAAACTCAGACATGGCATGTGTGAAGTGAAACAACTTATCAGCCCACACACTGTGACTGCAACTATGTGAATGCATCAGAAGCAGGAAGTGACCTGAGAAACCTACACTCTCTCACACACAAGGCACTGAACTCTCCACTGCATCACCTACTGCAGGGTTAATAAAAAGAACAGAAAAATAGTACTGATATAAAGGTGATTACACGCTTCTTTATCAGGGTGAAGCTTAGTCATTGTTTTTGCCAGCATTTGTTGGTTGGTTGGTTTGTTCCCAGCATAATTCAAAAAGTAATGAATGGATTTGTATGATTTTTTCTGAGTGGTAGCATATGGCCTATGTAACAATCCATTAGGTTTGGTGCTGATTCGGGTTCATCATCCGAATCCAGGACATTTTTAAGGATTCTCATCCATTGTGAGTGTGGGAAAATTTCAGTAGTTTTGGGTGTAATGCGTACAATGCTTGGACAAATATTGCTCTGTAAGATCCAAGTAATACTCTGGACATGGTGATCCAGAATGTGTACATTTATAGGGCTCAAGGAAAACTCGCTACACTAGCTAGGTTTCCATCACACTGTTTTTAAGCACTTTTTGAAGTACTGCACCAGAAAAAGGTGATGTAAACACCAAAATTCAAAAATAAAAATCCTCTAATTGTCAAAAGGTTTGTTCACTTGCTTGAGGTGGTTTTTGTTTCATGCACAAAATGGGAGATGGAAACACATTTGCTGAATAATTTCTGACATAGCGAACAATGAACTCACGTGACAGCTGCAAGCATCACGATTTCAGCATTTCTCTGATTTCATCTCTGGATAGCTATAAACATGGCTGATACTAGCTTTATAAGAAAAAGGACCAGTACGAATTTGAGCAGCTGAAAACAATTCGGCCAGACCGCTTTCCATTTCTCTGTTTGCCAGTTTCTCTATTTTGTTTCCAGTTTGTAACCTCGACTTCTACTTTTGAAGCCATGATATAGTACGTAGCCTATACCACCATCTTCTGACAAAACTAGCATAGTTTAACCAGTTCATCCACTTGATGGAAACACACAAATTTGCTTTTTTTGTTAACTTTCGAAAGATTTGCCTCACATTTAGATGGAATTCAGGCTTGTGAAACAACTAATGCTACAGACTTGCAACAAAGATCAAGTTCTAGCTCTACTAACTCAGAAGGGTGCGCATAGCTGGCGCTATAGCCCCTGTATTTGAGGATGTAGGACCATTATAAACGTACAGCAGTCATATTTGCAGCCAAAACATTTTTCAGTTATGATACCCATTGCACTCAGGTGACTCTTAAAGAGACATCTCATCATTCAGCATGTATAACATTATATATTTTGCATTATACATCTGTTCAGAAAAGTAACTACTAGGCATAGTTAACAAATAAATGTAGTGAATGAAGTACAAATATGTTTGCCTCTGAAATGTAGTCAAGTTCAAGTGTGACATAGCAGAAAACATAAATACTCAAGTACTAAAGTATATTTACCTCAAAATTGTACTTAACATTACTGTATAGTAAGTAAATGTACATTATCTCCCACCACTGAACTCATAAATGTACAAATACAGAAGTGGCAATGACTGGGGGCTCGGGATGGACAGGTAGGAGAAGGTTCTACTAAAAATGTTTTCTACTGCTCATAACAATAAAACAAAAATGGAAGAAATGAACTTGAACTAGTTCAACCAGCTAACTGCTTCCTAAAGATCTTACAGCCCTGCTGGGTTTGTAATCTTCAAGGAGATTAGAAATCTATTTTGGCTGATAAATCACTGAGTAGCATTTTGAATTGTATTTTGTTGGTAACTGGTAGCAGTAAAGGTTTAAGAACAGGACTGATGTGCTCAGTTCTCTTGGTTCTTGTTAAAATTCTGATGGTAGTTATCTGAATGAGCTGAAAAGATCACGGCCTGCAAAGCATTCATCAATTAAAAAGAACAATGTCACACACCGGCTTCAAATACCTTTCTTGTTATGAAAAGAGCTTTTTGCAGTGAAGGTAAATGGGACATGTAATGAGTGGACTTGAGTCCATTTAAAGCTAATGATCTATCTTACAGCTTACCACTGACAGAGGGCAAGAGGAGAAGAGGGAAACAAAGAAAGATAGATGATAGACACTTTATGTAATTAAGTATAAGTAAAAAAATTCTTATGAAAAAATATGTGTTATTGGCTACCTAACATATTTAAAAATATTTAAGGAGCTTTACCATGTATAACAGATTTGACATGAATGCACAGCACAGTGTTAAACCTGGATTATGCTAGTAGCACAGAAACAAAATGTTCAACAGGGCACTTTACAGTGAACACTCCAGGAACATTGTGCCATGCATGTTCAAAGCATCTGTTGCAATCACCACTGTAAACTGCATTCACACTTTTTTTTTCAAACAGATTTTTCACTTTAAAGTTTATAGGGAGGCAGACAGAAAGCAGTTGCTTTGGAAAACATGCTGTGCCTGGCATATTTTGAGCAGCACGGCATAACATCTTAGAGCAGCATTCATGACAGTTACTGACTAAATAACATGAAAAAAAGAAGCCGGGATTGACACAATGTAGGCAGCCAGCAACAACAAACAGACTGAAAATGGAGGAAATAGTTGTAGAAAGGTTGGTAGTGGATGTTTTTCTAATGGGATCACATTGGCTGTGTTGTGGGAGTCTAAATGTTTTAGAGTTGTGGCTCGTACCGTTTACATATAGCATCTGCGAGTCACTGTGTTAACAAAACTGCTTTTGATTATCAGCCCGACATGTGGCTGAGGCAGCGCTTTAAAAGAGTGTGAATTCAGCCTCTGGTAGGCGAGAAATGTTTTGACATTCACAGTTGACAAGATCTACAGGACATATAAAAGTGTAAATGACTGCCTTAATGCCAACAGTATGTATGTTTTGCCTGAGGAAAGCCTGTTAACTTAGACCTATAGTGTTGAAAATGGTCATTGGATTCAAAATAACTGCTGCTGGTTTCTGCTTTTTTATGCCCACTAAATTCAGTCAGTAAGTTGACCCTGATTTAAGATTTTTAATTATTTGAGGTTTTTATTTTTTTGGTATCTTAAAGGTCATAACTTTATGGTTTGAACACTTTTTTGCACTGCAAATGTTGCATTAAGCAATGACTTGATTCAAAATTAAATAACAGCTATTTGTAATGTGAAATGAACAAAGTAATTACAACAAAATCTTTTACATCACTACACATTTACATATATCTTAGATGTGGTGAAGGGGCAAAATTCAAACCAGGAATTTTTTCAGTCATAAAAACACAGCATACTAGTGTTTGTTCATTTGAGACATGATTGAAAAATTCTTGGTGTTCGAACAAGGTGGTATATTGGAAATGAAGGAGGACCCTACTCCTTTCTGTGCAATGCTAGTGTCAGTCTGAACACAGCCTTAATCAAAACAACACTCCCTAAGTGACATCAAGTCGAAAACCATATATATATTTAATAACTGGTGCATTTTAACCAAGTCACAGACAAATCAAGCCATAAACAAACCTTCAGACGTGTTGCTTGTCATCTCTGAGTTTTGTTTTCTTGAGTGCTTCTGTGACAATTTGTTTTTTCTCTCTCCCCCTAATGCCTTGGTTTTTTTCTGCCACAGTTCCCTTTTACATCAATTGATTGACTGACTGACATTATTTAAACAATCAAACAGTGGTGATTTTTTTCTTTGATGAGTCACATTATTTCGTTTTTTTTTTTTCATCATTTTTCCACATCTCCCTTTTCATTCACTTGACTATTTCATTTCCAGTGCTTTGGATTGCAGTGTTCCACATGGATGTGGCTATTTTTACAGAGATGATGGTGTCAGACTTTGTCTTTTGCTGTTGTTTTGTAAGGGTGGGGTCACTTGTAAGATCTACTGAGAGAGAGAGAACTCCAGGGAAGATGTGTTAAACAAGGACGGCATGTTAGTGTTTAAAATATGCAAATGGTGTTTGTGGATAAATGATTGACATGAGTTATGAAATCACTCAATAAAAACTGACAGGAAGCTAAATTGATGGCTGGCTAGTCCGACAGCCTTGATGATGCTGTAATCTACACACTTTTAATGTAAATCCTATTTTAGTTCTGTCTACATTAGCTGCTAATGCTAATTGTTTAAACTTTGCTCAATTATGGATTTGAGGAATATTGATCAGAACCATTTGTCCACTCATATGGCCTTAGGGGTCTGGCATAATAACACCTACACAAAATTCCTCTTGGTGGCCAAGAAGGCTATCTTATCCAGAGATGATCTTTTGGGGAGAATTAACTGTAAATAAGTGAAAGCACAAAGAATTATACAACTTATTGACTTAAAATATAAGAAAATAAAACAACAGAAAGACACAAATATAAGGGCATACTTACATTAGGCACGGTTGCCTTTTACTGTGCTCAAGCATGATTGTCCCCTCTCTCCACTCCCCTGCTGTTCTGTGCTCACCCTGAAAAAAACCATATGCAACTGAAAAGAAGGGTTCTCGCCTAACACATAACAATTTTAGTTCCGAGATGGGCTCAAGCACGGCTATCACACTGTTCGTACTGTGCCCAAGCCCAGCTGATCCATGCCTGAGTCCACCTCTCCAGGTGGGCCATAGCACAGTATGGTGAACCATGCCCGGGCACAGCATAGCACAATTACATTAATCACTGAAATGGACTTTGGGGGTCAAACTTGCAGACTGAGATAAGAGTAGTACAAAAATAACAAACAAAATCTAGAACTGAACAAAGTAGCAGGCTGAATAAGGAAACTGTATGGAATAGGATACTCCAACTAGGTGTTAACTTTATGGTTCAATCAATCAAATATTACCTGATAAAAAAAGGCTCATACAGCAAAATCACCACCCTTGTACTGCGGGACAGTGGGTTACTTCAAGGCTCTCCACAGCAGAGAGATACAGTAATGAACCGTCAATATCTCCCCTTTTCCATCCACTCTTACATCTTCTGATCCCTCCTTCTGTGCCTTCTTCTCTCTCCAAGTCCTAGGGTCATGAGAATGCTCTCTATGGAGTGTCAGCCCTAATGTCGGGAGGGCATTGGAGAAGGATTTGTGCTCTGTGCCCCTAACCCCTATCCCTCGCTCTGTTTCCATGTATCCATCAGTCTGTCCTTCCATCTGAGAAAGTTAGAGTACTGCCGAGGAACCCTGAGCCCTTTCAGACTCAGGAGCATGGGAAAGGATTTTTTTTTTAAAGGGTAGAATCATGGAGGGTAAAAGTTTAAAAAGTGAGTTGGGCCTGTAGGTTCTTGAGCTATGGGGCCACGTATAACTGTTTTTTATGCAAAACGAGCACACACACACACACACACACACACACACACACACACACACACACCAGTTTCCACACAAGGGGTAGTAATTGGTACACAAGGTGCAGTGCATATACTGTCTCTACATGATTTATTTCACAGTAGATTAATATAACTGTAGAGATGGCAGAGAAAGGGGAAATCTTAAGGAAGGGAACATTACATCTGAAGTATTTGTCTTTTTTTATTTACTCTAATTACCTGCTATGTTTGAATAGAATTTTATACAAGAATTACAGTGGCTGGTTTGATGCTAGAGATTTTAGCAATTCAGTAATCGGTTGTTATTACCATAATTATGTTTTAGCAATACCAATAATATACCAGTAATAAAGTGCATATCATTGATACATATTAAAATTACATGGCTTCTTTTTTTATGGATCTGGCTCAGAAAATTCTAAAATGTTGTACCAATTCTCACATAGACAAGGGCATGGGCAATTTTCAGGAATATGTATATATTTGTCTTTCATTTGATAATGACGTTACTTGCCAACAGTATGCTGGAGGCTAATATGGGCCCTTTCCACTGACCCATTTCTTATGACCTATAATGCAATGTTTACGCCTTGACCTGGGTTCTGCTTTTGTTTCCTCTACTCTCAGCCTGTTTTAGTGATTTTTTTTTATTTGATTTGATTTATTCTTTCAAGCATGTAAAGACAGTTGTAGTGTTAACATTCTTACATAATTACATTCTTAAATAATTATCTTCTACACCACACAAGTAATATACTAAAGAATTATTACAAAGTGTTAACATTCATACACCACACCCACAATGTTCCATCTGGTTAATCATTAGGCCTGTTCTTGCATATATCTTGATTGACACATACCTTTATATTTATGTTAAAACTCGTCAATTCTGTTC